>NC_068360.1:32409990-32639990 GCF_020536995.1 Dreissena polymorpha
ATCTAGACTAGACAGTGTAGAAAAACGATGCGTTTTAATCTAACATTGTGCCAATGCAATCTTTTTATGTTTTTACGCCATATTCTATTTTCATTTTAAAAAGCAGTGTATTGTCACAAGACAATAACTTAATGGCAAATACTTATCATTCGTTTATTTTCGGTAATCAGGAGGTCTCGATATATAACAACGATTCGTCAGTGAAAGTGGATCTGGGTATCAACATCACATTGCCTCCAGTTGGCGGGTCATTTAACGCTTCGGAGGTCAACAAGCTGCTTGACAACGCGCTGGCGGAAGCCAAACCGTCTCCAAGTACCGAGGCTGCGCAACGGGTTAGCAACGGGAATTAGTATGGTCGTTTTGTTTACAAATCATGTACTGTGCACGCCAGTATTTAGACTTCGTTTTGTGTCAGTTAAAGCCTTGTGAGAGATGTTATTCATATGGCTCGATTTTCTTGATATTAGGATCTAGAAAAACTTGGACCAATACGAGAAAAATCTCATCAACTTCATAAGAAAAACAGAATATTCAGACACATGATTTGTGAAGATTCTGGTACTTTATTGATAAATTGATTACAACAAAATGAATAAGGGCAATAAACTAGCGATACATAAAATCAGCAATCAAATTGCATTATAAAAAATCAATAACAAGTATGTTGGCAACACTGTTTTTCTAATTCACAAATACCTCGAGAAAATCTAATGAAAACAAGATTCTTTAATTTAAAATATGAACACCAAAGTTACCTCAATACAAGTTTACAAGTTTTAATTAATTACTACAATCAGCATACACGTACATATGCGATAAAAGGCATATGGACATTTTTACAAAAATGATATTGATTAGCGTTTACTTGTTAATTTTCAAATATAAATATGAGATAATAAAGGTCACTTTGTTAGAGCGTTTCGAAAACTATTTTGTCAAAAATCACACAAGTCCTCACATTATAATAGGAAACTTCGAATAACAATGTCCCCTCTCCCGGGTTTCCACCAATGGAGCGTCAATACAGCTCTATCAAAATGGAAACGGACTGACATATTGTCGAGAATGGCTGTTAGTTTGGTTATTGTTAGAGCCAACGATCCATATATATTTCACTACACTATTCAAAAGTTTAACATTTGTTTAACATTAGGTGATGTCCGTTGCGACTACGACGTTGATGAACTCTGTGATGGAACAGAAGGAGCAGCTCTCCAGACGCCCAGACATGGCTCTACAAGTGATCTCCGTCGTCGCCACCTTCGCTGATCAACCTCAGAAGAACTTCAAAACGGACACACTCGTACGTATACTCAAGTGCCAGCGTGTTAAACTGTGCTTAAGTAACTGTTTTACGATAATTCAGAAAAGGAGAAGCCATGCCTTACTGTGGAATAAGATGTATGTTTATTGTGTAAAAGCATTATTAACTAGACGATTACCACTTGCTGAGTACAGTTTAAAAATTAATGTAACACGTTAAAACACACACGCATGCGTGCGCGCGCACGCACTCACATTGTATAACTTAGATGAATTATCTTTTTATACTTTATTATCAAGAAGCTAAATTTGCTTTAAGTATTCTCTTTCTGTATAGTATATGCCGTCAATAAATTAAGTAACATTTTCATATGAGGTCAACACACACAACGTATATTAGCATATCGAATTATATCCTTTAAAGGATGAGCTTTTTATATGGTTAAAAGCATCTCTTTATTTCATAATTAACACAGAACTTTCAATTCCTATTTCTCGCATACATTGACCACATAAAATTTTGACGGACAAGTTATCATTAATCTTAATTTAATTTGGCATGTTTACATTTGATTTAATCTGTGTTTGTTTTTTAACAAACAGAACATCTTTTCACGAATCCTTAAGCCAGTTGTTGACTCCTCCGTCAATTCTCAAGAATGTTCGCCTTCGACAGAAAATCTAAAAGCAGGTACACTTACATAAGGGTCTTGTAGTGGAAAACCGTGTTTAATGTTTGCGCGTAAAGTGGCGCCCCTGATAAACCCGGGCAGTCCGAATATGCTCCTGAAGGGCGTCATTTCCGCTTGCAGTCGTTTTATGGGTTTCCACCTCATCATCAGGATTCATTTCTTATTGCTTATAATGTGTTGATGTTTGTTTTTTTGTTTTTTGTTGTTGTGTGTTTTCCTCTATTTAGTTCATTTCAAGTTTGAAGTATTTAAGAAATACCATATTTTACTTTAAATTCCCTTCAAGTTGTACATCTGCAATAAGACAAGTCGTATTATGACGAATATATTAATACGGTTTTGATTTTGAGCATTATAGCTTCAGCTGGCTTTACAAAGCTGTCACGTTCTTATGTTTATACTTTATACAACTATGACATAAAACGCCGGACTCACTTATTTCCAGCAATCATCAACGTGTTCAACAAAATGGCTGCAGCTGCTGTACCTACAGAAACAAAGGTGTTCCAACAGGCAAGGAAATATTTGTTTATATGAAAATCGCTCTGTTCAAACGGGCTTAAATGCATGCGCGTAAAGTGTCGTCCCAGATTAGCTTGTGCAGTCCGCATAGGGTAATCAGCGACAACAATTTCTGCCTTTCCTAGATTTTTTGTTTAGAAGAGACCTTGTACCACTCCTAGGCAAGTAGTAAAGGAAGTTGTACTGAAATCACCACGAACGTCCGTCCGGCTGTATGTCCGTCCACCTGGTAGACCCAAGTTTGTCATATTGGCGTTCTCTTACACGTTACAACATACAACATTATAATCAGCAGGCATTGTTTGTCATGATAAACAGTTGATTCATTTTTGTCATCGTATGTTAAACATAACAAAAGGTAAGTTTTTCATACAGTTTATATTAGCTGAACATAAAACAAATACCGGTTTAAATAACATTTGGGATAAGGCCACAATCAATGACTATATTTTCGTCGGATTAGGCAAAGCTTCAGTTCGTAAAAAGAAATGAAAACAGTTGCATGTTTAAAAAAAAAGCCTACAGCGTCCATTTAGCCTCTCAACCGATTTTTAAAGAACACTGTGTAATCACTATAGTTGACCAATAATATAATACGACAAAGATTTCTATTTTTCTTTTTGTTTGTGGTCTAATATTAAAATAAGAAACACACAAATAACCTTGAGCGTTAACAATTATTACTAGGTATTCGACCTTCAAGATGCGCGTTTTAGAAAGGAAGCAGAAAAGGAGTTTTACTCGGATGATCAGCTGCAGGAAACAGAAAACGCTCCGTTCGGGGACGATGTTAAGAACTTCTTGTACTACCGAAGTCAGAAAATTATCGAGTTTAAAGCTAAAAAAGCTAAATCGGAGGTATGCATAATTTCTAGTTTCTTTATTTGACATATTTTTAGGCATACGCTGTCGATGACAAAATGAGTAAACACAGCGTTTTCATTCTATTTCTGTTAATGCAACCAACCTGATTTGAGTAAAAAGAGTGCGCTCATTTTATTTTAATTAAGGCAACCAAAGTCTGTAAGATGTAAAACGCTTTCATTCCATTTCTTTTTAGACAATCAAACAGTGGAGGCTGAATAAAACTTTTAATACATGGTTAGGTAACCAAACGCAGCGTTGTAAAGAACGCTTTCATTTTATTTATCATGAGGCAGCCGCACTTGTACAGCGGAAAGCGCTTTCATTTCATTTCTGGTAAAGCATCCATACTCGGCGAAAAGCGCTTTCATTCTTTACACATAAGATTGAAAACCAAAATAAATGGAATAAATAACTATTTCGTTCTATTGCTTTAAAGGCATCTAAGTAAGATTAAAAGCGCTTTAAATCCATTGCCGTTATGGCAATTAAACACTGTGGGGTGAATGACGCTTTATTCTATGTCTGTTAGATCAAAAAAGCTGAGAGAAATAAAACGCGCTTTCGTTATATTTCTATAAGGGAATCCAAACTCGATCAAGTAAAAAGCGTATTCATTCTAACTCTATTAGGGAGTCAAAACTCGGTGAAATGAAGAATTCTTTCATTACATTTCTTTAAGGGCAGCCAAATTCGGTATGTTGAAGGGTGCTTTCGTTAGTACAACCAACTCGGTAGAGTCAGGAGCGCCAACTTTCTATTTCTATTAACGCGACACAAATAAGTTTTGGGAGAACGCTTACAATCTATTTCTATTAAGGCAACACAAATTAGCTTTGGGCAGAACGCTTTCAATCTATTTCTTTTACGGCAACACAAATTAGCTTTTGCAAGAACGCTTACAATCTATTTCTATAAAGGCAGTACAAATTAGCTTTGGGAAGAATACTTCTAAACTATTTTTATAAAGGCAACACATAGTAGTTTTGGGAAGAACGCTTACAATCTATTTCTATTAAGGCAACACAAATAAGATTTGGGAAAAACGTTTTCAATCTATTTCTATTCAGGCAACAGAAATTAGTTTTGGGAACTACGCTTTCAATCTATTTCTATTACGGCAATACAAATTAGTTTTGGGAGAAACGCTTACAATCTATTTCTATTTAAGGCAACACAAATTAGTTTTGGGAGGAAAGCTTACAATCTATTTCGATTAAGGCAACCTTACTGAAAGTAGTAAAAAACGCTTTGATTCTATTTGTATCAAGGCAACCAAACTAAGTCGAGAGCAGAAGGCTTTCAGTCTACTTCTTTTACTTTAACTAAATTGAGTTGAGTAAAGAAAGCTTTCTTTCTATTTCTATTCAAGCATCCAAACTGAGTTAAGTGAAGAACGCGTTCAAATTATTTCTATTAAGTTAACAAAGTTCGGTAAATTGTAGAAGGCTTTCAATATATTTCTATTAAGGCATCCAAACTGAAACTGAGTGGATTGAATTTATTATGTTGTTAATTCAACCAAACTGAGTGGAATGCTTTTGTTCTATTTCAATTAAGGCAACCCAACTAAGTTAAGTGAAGAACGCTTTCGATCTACCGGTATTTGTATTAAGGCAACTTAATTGAGTGGAGCTTAGATTGCTTTCATTCTATTTCTGATAAGGCAATCAAACTGAGTGGAGTGAATAACGTTTTCAATCTATTTATATTAAGGCAACCAAACTGAATGTAATAAAGAGAGAATTCGAGCAAGACCTGGTCCATGACAGTGAGAGTTTGGTGTGTGACGGCTGCACGAAGGAGTACGGAGAGGGCGGCAACACGGCAAAGCTCAAGGGGGACATGGCTACCGCTTTGTTGAAACAGAACCTGGAGTCAGCGACCACGATCATCAACATGGAACATATGTCATTGAGTTCCAATAGCAGGGCGTCCGTTGTCGTAAGTTCATGAACTTCCTCGTATCACGCAGAAGGGCATATGTGCATTTATACAATCTGAGTTCCATGCATTTGACATATATAACACGATTTATAAAGCGGAATGATGTGGTCCACAGACTAAACGAGGCATATCTGGCCTTAAGAAAAAATGGTATATGCAAGAGAGCTTACATAATTTTGCTCTTTTGTTTTCAGTTACCGTTATGAATACTGACCGAATGTTATATTTCTATTGATGCTGGAACGTTTATTTCAGCTTAGCGAGCAGACGTCAATACTCATCGATGACAGCCGACCGTCTGCGTTTATAGGAAAGCAGAAGACGTTCATCCTAAATGCGCCCGGCGAATTAAATGGGCGGATAACTTTAACTCACAAGGTACCAAACTTAAACAGTCTTTCAAATAACATATTCTTTCATGGATTTAGGTTTTTGAAGTAAGAACTGGGGCACATTTAGTCAATACTCGTCAGAAAATGTTTGTACCGTGAAGTTATTAAACCTAACGCTATTTCAGATTTTTTCTGATTTTTCTTTTCTGGTGTAAATATTAAATAATCGAAACAGATTATACATTATCTGCAAAAACTAATAACAAACATGTGTGAATTCCATAATGGCGAGCTATTCTTCGCACAGGTTGCTAGTGC
This sequence comes from Dreissena polymorpha, assembly GCF_020536995.1. Taxonomy (NCBI): domain Eukaryota; kingdom Metazoa; phylum Mollusca; class Bivalvia; order Myida; family Dreissenidae; genus Dreissena; species Dreissena polymorpha. The sequence continues at coordinate 32,415,932 of NC_068360.1, forward strand.
ACCATTTACGACGATAAACGCTAGCGCTCTGGTGCACCCGGAGGACGCTTCAGGGATGTTCACCTACCACAAGGTGCTCATCGACGCCCCCGAAGATGACCTCTACATCAATCTGCGGCCCGCCCCCGGCATACAGTCTATCACGGCGTATCTGGCATGTGAGGTAGGAGTCACGTGTCGAACAGAGCCCGGCGACTAAACTAGAATGCACTTAAAGTGATTCAAATGAGACGCGTTCTGTGAAAACCGGGCTTAATGATTGTGCGTAAAGTGTCATCCCAGTTTAGCATGCGAACGCCGCACATGCTTATCTGGCACAGCAGTTTTCGCTTAGACTGGATTTTTCTTAAAAAGATACTTTTTTTAATGAACAAATACATAGAAGCGGAAAGTGTTAGCCTCTGTGAACTGAACAGGCTAATCTGGGACGACACTTTATTCTCATGCATTAAGCCCAGTTCTCCTAGCGCACGTGTCATATTTTTTATGTTTTTGAACATAGTATAAATAGTAAGCAGCTAATACAATCTCTTTAAATATTAGTTTCATGTAGGTTAAATTGCCAAGATTTAAGGTGAGATTTCCACACAGTGAAGATATTTGAAGTTTGGAATCCATGCATCTTTTACTTACACAAAACACCCATTTTCTAGTGTTTTATGTTCATTCAACTGAGATCATCATTTCTAAAATGCTGACCACGTTACCTTTCGCTCTGATAGGGCTTCTGCAGTCGGGTTAACTTTAACTCTAAGAAGGTCCTCTCTGCCCCCAACTGGTCGGCGAAGTTCACTCCGGAAGAACGTCAGAGTAGCGCTAGAGTTTGCAAGCTGTGTCTGGGACTTGAACTCTCAGGTACACATAGGTTGCTGTGTGCGCTGTCCGGTACACGTAGGCTGCAGTGTGCGCTGTCAGTTACACGTAGGCTGCAGTGTGCGCTGTCAGTTAAACGTAGGCTGATATTTGCTTTTATTTTCATTTTGGCTGAAACGATATTACTGAAATGTGTTTATTGTTATGGGAAAACAGGGTTTTATACTTGTATGGAAAGTGTCGCCCGGTCCGCTAAGGCTAATCAGTGACGACACTTTCCGCTGTAATGGTATTTTTCGTTTAATATACGTTTTTTATTAGCGAAAATCCAGTTAAGGCGGAAAGTAACTGACTATGCGGACTGCACATGCTCATATATGACAACACGTTATGCAAATGCCTTTAAACTCCTATTTATTCCAGGCAATCACACCGGTGCTAGGACACGTCGCTCCACTGACGCCACGAACGTAAAACTAACGACATTCGACATGTCCCTCGTGGCCGTTGGTTGCATCATTTGGGACGAGGTTAATTTGAAGTGGAGCGGAAAAGAATGTTATGTAAGTTATGTTCTTTCACATACACCTAGCATATTGTTAGACACAAAGTAAGGGGTACATTAAAAGGGTCCCTTTTCACAGATTTTGGCATGTATTGAAGTTTGTCATTAAATGCTTTATATTGAAACATGTAAACATTTGATATAAAAAGCTCCAGTAAACAATCAAGAATAAAATTAAAAAAGAAAAAAAAGTAACCTTCAGGAGGGCTCGAACCACTGACCCCTAGAGTCATGGAGTAAAAAATCTACCACTTAGACCACTCAGCCATTGGTGCTCATACAATGATGGACGTATTTTATACTTTATATAAGCAATCCTCGTAGTTTCACAAATATAACTACAACAACAGAACTCTCCAAATTATTCAATCCTTTCGCGTTGCAACGCTTTATAATTTTCAGGTTTTTAAATCGTCAAAAGATGCATATAATTGATATGTTCGAGCATGGTAAATGTTCTGCATTACTGTTTCCTCACAAATATCATAACTAAAACGAAAATTTGCGAATCTGAAACAACTTTTTTAATTTTATCAATTTACTAAAACGTGAAAAGGCCTCTGTAAAACATCAAGACTACATAAACGCATGATATACATATCCTTAGATATGTACACTATACATTGTCGCAGACGTCACATTCATTCAATCAACATTTTAAAGAAAGCCATCATCCAAATCGTATTTTTAACGGATACGCTGTATAGTTCTGTAAAGGATCAAATAAACACATGCCTTTAATACGGGTGAGTATGAATTAGTATCTACATGAATAAGTTAATTCTCACTCAGAGCGATTACTTCATCGAAATGGGTGACCTTGAATGCAAATGTAAAGCCATGAAGAAGATGACGTTTTCCAACTCCTTCCACGTGCCTCCTAACAGGATCGACTTCAGTTCAGTGTTCTTGAAGTTCTCTCCCCTTAACCAGGCCGCCGTCATGGCAACGCTCATCCTGATCCTGATCATTTACGCGCTTGCCATCATCTGGGCCCGGCGCCAGGACAGACTGGATGTGCTGAAGGTAAGAAAGGCATAAATGTTTGTTCTCATATTCTTATCAGTTTAATTGTGCCTCGCTCTGGAAAGTCCGGGTTTAATGCATTTGCGTTAAGTTTCTTCCCAGATTATTCTCTGCAGTCTGCATAGCGTACTCAGGGACGACACTTACCGCTTTTAAGGAATTTATCGTCTCTTCTAAATGACATGTCTGTCAAGACGGAAAGTGTCGTACCTGATACAGGCAAATTTGGGACGACACTTTACACACATGTAGGCTAATCTGGGACAACACTTTACACACATGTAGGCTTATCTGAGACGACACTTTACACACATGTATGCTAATCTGGGACGACACTTTACACACATGCATGATAATCTGGGACGACACTTTAGACAAATGCATGCTAATCAAGGACGACACATTACACACATGCATGCTAATCTGAGACGACACTTTACACATATAAAGGCTTATCTGGGACGACACTTTACACACATGTAGGCTAATCTGGGACGACAGTTTACACTCATGCATGCTAATCTGGGACGACACTTAACACACATGCATGCTAATCTGAGACGACACTTTACACACATGCATGCTAATCTGGGACGACACTTTACACACATGTAGCCTAATCTGGGACGACACTTTACACACATGCAGGCTAATCTGGGATGACACTTTACACACATGTAGCCTAATCTGTGACGACACTTTACACACATGCAGGCTAATCTGGGACGACACTTAACACACATGCATGCTAATCTGGGACGACACTTTACACACATGCATGCTAATCTGGGACGACACTTTACACACATGTAGCCTAATCTGGGACGACACTTTACACACATGCAGGCTAATCTGGGATGACACTTTACACACATGCAGGCTAATATGGGATGAAACTTTACACACATGCTGGCTAATCTGGGACGACACTTTACACACATGCAGGCTAATCTGGGATGAAACTTTACACACATGCTGGCTAATCTGGGACGACACTTTACACACATGCTGGCTAATCTGCGACGACACTTTACACACATGCTGGCTAATCTGCGGCGACACTTTACACGCATGCTGGCTAATCTAGGACGACACTTTACACACATGCTGGCTAATCTGGGACGACACTTAACACACATGCAGGCTAATCTGGGATGAAACTTTACACACATGCTGGCTAATCTGCGGCGACACTTTACACACATGCTGGCTAATCTGGGACGACACTTTACACACATGCTGGCTAATCTGGGACGACACTTTACACACATGCTGGCTAATCTGGGACGACACTTTACACACATGCCATAAGCCCAGTTTTTCCAGAGTACTTCTTAATTTTAATCATTTTTTTTCAACGGCTTGTCTTTTGTTGCTTTGTGACATACTTGACATACTATATTGCGTAATGATTTCTTCAATATATGGACAATTTTAGATTTCACTAAGCAACAGAATATATGCATTTTCCAAGAGCCAAATTACTTTTTAATGTATTAGTCATTTGATTGACATGGATTTATTCGAAAACCTTCGTCCTCAAAGGATACAATGTTACAATGTATTTGCTCATTGAAATATTGATCAAAAATGCATTTATAAACAAAAACAATTTCATTAACGCACTTTACGTAACCTTTCGGTATAGTAGGCATATGCAGTTATATGCACAATCCATAGACTTCAATAACTGTTCACACATGCTTGCATTTTCTGAAGTGATCTTTAATTTAAAAGACTTACCGGTAAACCTTTTAACAAAATGTTCATGTAAGATAAAAAGTAAAACAAAACAAAAACGAACACATATTCACCCACCGAGATTCTTAACTGGGCACTTCGGCCAGCCCGGAATGTACATATGAGGTTACGAGTTGATTCCATTTATGCGATCAAAGCGTTAACAGCAAGTTAACAAAACATCAGAAACGTTCTTATTAATGTAATCGCCCTATTATTAAAATGTTTTAAAAAATCTCGATTTCATTAGATATGTACTCGTTAACTATATGGCATCTCGCATAGTTTATAAATGTGTCTGTCCTTTTGTTTTGCTCCTTTAGATAGATGTTGTATGTTGGGTTTTTGAAATATGGGCCGAAATCGGAAAATTATTACTTCCGCTGTAACTTCAGTGGGGCGTGACGCCGTTAGCTGACAACTTTTTTTCGGACAACTACTTTTACGTCATCAAGGTTATCACCGGGATCCGCCCAGGGGCCGGCACGAGATCTCGCGTGGGTTTCGTTATCGCCGGCGAGGATATGGACACAGGAGTCCGGGAGCTGTCCGATGGCGTCAGAAAGGTTGGCAATACTTCAGCCTTGCTTTACGAAAACGGGGCTTAATACATGTGCCTAAAGTGCTGTCCCAGATTATCATGTGCAGTCCGCACAGGCTAATCGGTAACGATACTTTCCGCTTAGACTGGTAGTTTGTTTAGAATAGACTTTCTTTTAACGAAAAATAACATAAAAGCGCAAGGTAAGCTTGTGCAGACTTCGCAGGCTTATCTGGGACGACACTTAAAGCACAAGCAGAAGACCCTGTTTTTCCAGAGCGAGGCTCACTTATATTATTACATAAAGATAATGTATAGTCGTTCTTAGCTCTTTATTTACAAAATCTGTTTAATATTTGTGCTTCTGCACATTGGCTTATTTTGGATGAATAGCTGAGATGCGATCAGAAGTTATATATGAGCGTACCTTTTTATCCTAAACTTGAGTGTTTGTTCGTTGCAAGACGCATTTGCGAGATAAAAATTGAGGCCTTCCGTGAAATTCAATACAACAGATTCGATTGATGTGTCTGAATACATTGTTTTATTTAACCCCTACTCGTAAATACCGCGGTAATAGCACTTTAAAGATATAGACTAATGAACTAATGTTTATAAATGCTTTTTTAAAGATACTAGTAACATTTCTGAATGTGTTGCTGAATTAAGGAATTTGCGAGTGGCAGCGTTTTGAACTTCCTGTTGTCGACGACGATGTGCCTGGGAGACCTGGAGTACATCCGGATCTGGCACGACAACTCGGGCGGCGGCAAGCACTCCGGCTGGTATCTGAGTCGCATAGAGGTGCAGGACGTGCAGAGAAACGAAACGTTCGTATAAGCGCTTACAATATTCTTATGAGCTTCGATCTTGGAAAACGGGGTTTAATCCATATGTGTAAAGTGTCCTCCCAGATTAGCCGTCTGTGCAATATGCATAGGCTAATCAGGGACGACACTTTCCGCCTTAACTAAATTTCCGCTCAGCAGAGACTTCCTGTAATCGACAAATTCAATAAAAGCGAAATATTTCGTCCCTGATTAGCGACCAGCACAGGGCATTCAGTCCCGTTTTCACAGAATGCGGCGAAAATTCAACAATAAAAGCCAGACATTAAAATTGAAGTTTTACATATACATATTTATCACATGCCATACCATGTTTCCCGTGTAATATAACCTAAAGAATATTTTTATTTTACACATGTGTAATATATTTTTTAAGCGTTTTCATTGGCTTAGTTGTCGTTTGATTGACCAATCGCATTTTGTTGTTTTGCTAAAAGGACGTTGCAATGTCAAATGACGTCACGAAATGTCTACAACATTCGGGATTTATCATAATGTTTGCGTAAATATTTATTTAATTTGTTCATTTTAAAGCATGTGATCAAAAAAATCTGACACTCGTTGTCATCTCATACCATATTTTATTAAACTCGTCGAGGAAATTCGTTAGTAAGCTCGCCAAAGGCTCGCTTACTAACAAAAATCCTGAACGCGTTTAATGAAATATGGTATGATATGACAACTCGTGGTAAGAACTTTTTGTCTGGATTAAACCACCATACAAAAAGAGCACCGCATGACAAAAATAAAAATCTCCAAGTAATGAGTTGCAGTGTTTGATCAATAGAAAGTTTCCCTTTGTATCTTTGAATTTCCACTCTTCAATAATTATTTTGACTCGAATGAAGAAAAACAATTAAAATGGGCCGTGCTATGTGAAAAAGGGGTCCGCACAGGTTAATCAGAAACGTTATTTCCGCTTGTATACTATTTTCTGTTTGAAGAAAGTCTCTTCTTAGCAAAAAACCAGTTTAGGCGGAAAGTTTCATCCCTGATTAGCCTGTGCGGAATGCACAGGGTTATCTGGGACGACACTTTACGCACATGCATTTAACCCCCTTTTCTCAGAGTGTGGCTCAAATTTTTTTGTTCGTAGATTCATATTCCAGGCGGAGCGCTGGATGGCGCTCGAGAAAGACGACGGCTTGCTACACTGCGTACTTCCGGTGTGTAAAACGGAGAACATTAACCAGTTCAACCAACGCTTTATCAGGAACGCCAAGGAGACGCTTGCCGGTAAAACAATATATGATCCTCGCTCTGAAAAAACGGGGCTTGAGGCATGTACGTTAAGTGTCGTCCTAGATTAGCCTGTGCAGTCCGTACAGACTTATCAGAGACGATACTGTCCGCTTTTGTTGTATTTTTTGTTTAATAGAAGTCTCTTATTAGCGTCACTAATCTGGGACGAAACTTAGCTCACATGCTGTAAACGCCGTTTAATCCCTTTATCGCTCATTGTGATTAAATTGCCGTAAATATGCTTTAAATCTGAATATCATAAAATTACAAGAGAATGTGTCTTGGTGTGATAATTTAATCATAAAGGGTCTGTTTTTCCGGTCTTGTGTATGTGGTATCACACAGCAACAAGCAAAAGTCCTCCGTGCAGCATAATTTATACATGATAATAGGCATCATTTCATTTAATTATGCATTCAGCAAATAATTTAGTAAGATTAATAAAATAGTATTATACTGAGAATAAGTGTAACAAATCTCAGCAATGGTAGAATCACCATAATATTATTATCAGACAGTTTCGATGCATCAAACCGAGCACGAATAAATGGCAATCTATTTGTTTGTATCTCTCCGTTAGCATATTTAAAAAATCTTTTGGTTAGTACAATTACAAGACCTCGTTACGGTTAAATTCTTAGTGTTAATTCTTTCTATATCCCTGCCTACACGATGTACAGAGAGTCACATGTGGGTATCTATCGCATACCGGCCGCAGACCAGCAACTTCACGCGCTCTCAGCGGGTTTCCTGCGCCCTGGCATTCATCATGCTCAGTATGATTGCCAACGCCATGTTCTTCGGGGCAGAGGGCAAGGACGGAGACATAGAGGATGGCGCGGACATCCAAATTGGGCCTTTCCGATTTTCGTTGAAACAGGTGTGTACAGTGGAATTATTCTTGCTTTTAGAGGGGGAGGGGACATACATTGACTGCACAGGCTAATCTGGTACGACACTTTACGCGGATGCTTTAAGCTCAGTTTTACCAGAACGAGGCTTAATTATATGATCTTTGTAGGTATACACCTCTTTCATCTCGGCGCTGATTGTGACACCGCCCACTATCCTCCTCATCCTCATCTTCAAACTCTCCACGCCTTGCTCGAAAAACAGCACCAGCGCAGAGTTCAGCTGGAAAAGTGTCTTGTCCAGAAAGGATACTCTTCAACGCAGGTTGGTATTTTACCCCTTTTCTTGTTAACGTCTGTAGTGTGTTTATACTAGAGGTAAACACAAAATAAGAATCGTGATATGGTATAACACAATCGCCCCTTCATATCCATGAACACTGAAATATTGAATTTAGTAGAATGTATCAACGCCCTTGAAGCTGAAATAGCTTATTTGTCTAATTGGTTTGTTCCTCGTGTTTATAATTCACCTGATAATTTATATCTAACTGTGGCCAATGGCGAGCTTACAGATCAAGTAGAAAAAATACTGACAATCAGTAGATGGCGATTATCAATCACGGACGCCTTTAACAATATCTCGACATTTTACGAATAAGCAATGCTAATTATATTTACCGTTCTTCGAAACATCACCATTATCGTGGTTTTACGTTTAAATAAATATCACAAGATGAAATCTCGATCCTTTAGTTAGCATTGTTAAATGTGTTTCTCGATGCATACCTTAATCGGCCAATAAACAGCCCATTGCCGTTTTGTTAACCGGCAATGAAGCCCTACGGAAAACTTCAAAATTGTAGCTTACTGGTCGAACACAACACAAATGCAAACACAAATCTGAATGACCGAAACTTAGCTTTATGCATTTGTGTAAAGTGTCCTCACAGATTAGCCTGTGTAGTCTGCACAGGTCGATGAAGGACGACCCCTTCTGCCTATATGGATTTATTCTTTTTAATGAGGTTTCTTCGAAACGAAAATCCAGTAAATGCGGAAAGTGTTATCCTTTATTATCCGTTGCGAACTATACAGGCTTATCTGGGAAAACACTCTCCGAACATGCGTTTGCGCTTGTTGTCAGGGCCTGAAGCTGCCGTACCAGTGCACGTACCTCGCCTGGTTCCTGGTTTTCCTCATATGGTTCCTATGCGCTTTCTTCATCATGCTCTACAGCATGGAATGGGGCAAGAAGAAGTCAGAAGAGTGGCTCACCAGCTTCTTCCTCTCCTGCTTTGAGTCCATATTCTGTCTTGACCCCGTCAAGGTAACCATAGCCTAGGCCGACTTCATGCACACTTCAAGTGGAAAGTGTCGTCCCGGATTAGCCTGTGTGGACTTCACTGGCTTATCTGGAACGACACTTTGCTCAAACACTTTACGGTCAGACTGAATATACCTGGTCTTAAATGTTGTTGTTTTATTGTTTGCATGTAAGCGTTCGGCAATATTTTCTTCAAAGTTTTAAACATATTTGTCTGCCGATAGGTCTAGTTGGAAAACATTAATCTAAATTGCTTTCAAACTGCAGCCTTTATGAATATGTTGTGTTTTTTACTTTTTCCAAAAAGTTTGTCAAAAAAGTTCGCGCATTATAAACGTCAAAAAGCGCATGATTAAACTGATCTTCAAGCACTGATTTTACACTTTCCGCTTTTATTGCGTTTTTCGTTTAAAGGAGGTTTCATATAAACGAAAATCCAGTAAAGGTGGAAAGTGTCGTCATTGATTAGCCTGTGCTGACTGCACAGGCTGATCTGGGACGATATTTTACGCACATGCATTTGCATACTGCAGGTGGTGTTGATGACTTTGGTGTTCACGATCGTATTCCGTTCGAACTCCGACTCCAAGGCGATCATCGACAGAAGCACCATCATGAAGAAGTACTCGAACAGTCTCAGGGGACGGTCTGGTAATCTTTTATTTTAACTTAAATAATGCTTTAGATATTAGCTACACCATGTTATTAACAATACATTTGACACCATGTTATCCTTATTAACCATGCCTTCAATACTGTCTGCACGTGGCACATTGTTCTCTGTTATTAACAATACAATTGACACCATGTTATCCTTATTAACCATGCCTTCAATACTGTCTTCACGTGGCACCTTGTTCTCTGTTATTTACAATATATTTGACACCATGTTATCCTTATTAACTATGCCTTCAATACTGTCTGCACGTGGCACCTTGTTCTCTGTTATTTACAATACATTTGACACCATGTTATTAACAATACATTTGACACCATGTTATCCTTATTAACCATGCCTTCAATACTGTCTGCACGTGGCACATTGTTCTCTGTTATTTACAATATATTTGACACCATGTTATCCTTATTAACCATGCCTTCAATACTGTCTGCACGTGGCACCTTGTTCTCTGTTATTTACAATACATTTGACACCATGTTATTATCAATACATTTGACACCATGTTATCCTTATTAACCATGCCTTCAATACTGTCTGCACGTGGCACATTGTTCTCTGTTATTAACAATACAATTGACACCATGTTATCCTTATTAACCATGCCTTCAATACTGTCTTCACGTGGCACCTTGTTCTCTGTTATTTACAATATATTTGACACCATGTTATCCTTATTAACCATGCCGTCAATACTGTCTGCACGTGGCACCTTGTTCTCTGTTATTTACAATACATTTGACACCATGTTATTAACAATACATTTGACACCACGTTATCCTTATTAACCATGCCTTCAATACTGTCTGCACGTGGCACCTTGTTCTCTGTTATTTACAATACATTTGGCACCATGTTATCCTTATTAACCATGCCTTCAATACTGTCTGCACGTGGCACCTTGTTCTCTGTAATTAACAATACATTTGACACCATGTTATTAACAATACATTTGACACCATGTTATCCTTATTAACCATGCCTTCAATACTGTCTGCACGTGGCACCTTGTTCTCTGTTATTAACAATACATTTGGCACCATGTTATCCTTATTAACCATGCCTTCAATACTGTCTGCACGCGGCACCTTGTTCTCTGTTATTAACAATACATTTGACACCATGTTATCCTTATTAACTATGCCTTCAATACTGTCTGCACGTGGCACCTTGTTCTCTGTTATTTACAATACATTTGGCACCATGTTATCCTTATTAACCATGCCTTCAATACTGTCTGCACGTGGCACCTTGTTCTCTGTTATTAACAATATATTTGACACCATGTTATCCTTATTAACCATGCCTTCAATACTGTCTGCACGTGGCACCTTGTTCTCTGTTATTAACAATACATTTGACACCATGTTATTAACAATACATTTGACACCATGTTATCCTTATTAACCATGCCTTCAATACTGTCTGCACGTGGCACCTTGTTCTCTGTTATTAACAATATAGTTGACACCATGTTATCCTTATTAACCATGCCTTCAATACTGTCTGCACGCGGCACCTTGTTCTCTGTTATTAACAATACATTTGGCACCATGTTATCCTTATTAACCATGCCTTCAATACTGTCTGCACGCGGCACCTTGTTCTCTGTTATTAACAATATATTTGGCACCATGTTATCCTTATTAACCATACCTTCAATACTGTCTGCACGTGGCACCTTGTTCTCTGTTATTAACAATACATTTGGCACCATGTTATCCTTATTAACCATGCCTTCAATACTGTCTGCACGCGGCACCTTGTTCTCTGTTATTAACAATATATTTGACACCATGTTATCCTTATTAACCATGCCTTCAATACTGTCTGCACGCGGCACCTTGTTCTCTGTTATTTACAATACATTTGGCACCATGTTATTAACAATACATTTGACACCATGTTATCCTTATTAACCATGCCTTCAATACTGTCTGCACGTGGCACCTTGTTCTCTGTTATTTACAATACATTTGACACCATGTTATTAACAATACATTTGACACCATGTTATCCTTATTTACCATGCCTTCAATACTGTCTGCACGTGGCACCTTGTTCTCTGTTATTTACAATATATTTGACACCATGTTATCCTTATTCACCATGCCTTCAATACTGTCTGCACGTGGCACCTTGTTCTCTGTTATTTACAATACATTTGGCACCATGTTATCCTTATTAACTATGCCTTCAATACTGTCTGCACGAGGCACCTTGTTCTCTGTTATTTACAATACATTTGACACCATGTTATCCTTATTAACCATGCCTTCAATACTGTCTGCACGTGGCACCTTGTTCTCTGTTATTAACAATATATTTGACACCATGTTATCCTTATTAACCATGCCTTCAATACTGTCTGCACGTGGCACCTTGTTCTCTGTTATTAACAATACATTTGACACCATGTTATCCTTATTAACCATGCCTTCAATACTGTCTGTACGCGGCACCTTGTTCTCTGTTATTAACAATACATTTGGCACCATGTTATCCTTATTAACCATGCCTTCAATACTGTCTGCACGCGGCACCTTGTTCTCTGTTATTAACAATATATTTGGCACCATGTTATCCTTATTAACCATGCCTTCAATACTGTCTGCACGTGGCACCTTGTTCTCTGTTATTAACAATACATTTGGCACCATGTTATTAACAATACATTTGACACCATGTTATCCTTATTAACCATGCCTTCAATACTGTCTGCACGCGGCACCTTGTTCTCTGTTATTAACAATACATTTGACACCATGTTATCCTTATTAACCATGCCTTCAATACTGTCTGCACGTGGCACCTTGTTCTCTGTTATTTACAATACATTTTACACCATGTTATCCTTATTAACCATGTTATTTACAATACATTTGATACCATGTTATCCGTATTAACCATGCCTTTAATACTGTCTGCACGTGACACCTTGTTCTCTGTTATTTACAATACATTTGACACCATGTTATCCTTATTAACCATGTTATTTACAATACATTTGACACCATGTTATCCGTATTAACCATGCCTTCAATACTGTCTGCACGTGGCACCTTGTTCTCTGTTATTAACAATACATTTGACACCATGTTATCCTTATTAACCATGCCTTCAATACTGTCTGCACGTGGCACCTTGTTCTTTGTTATTAACAATACATTTGACACCATGTTATCCTTATTAACCATGTTATTTACAATGCGTTTGATACCATGTTATCCTTATTAACCATGTTATTTACAATACATTTGACACCATGTTATCCTTATTAACCATGCCTTCAATACCGTCTGCACGTGGCACCTTGTTCTCTGTTATTAACAATACATTTGACACCATGTTATCCTTATTAACCATGTTATTTACAATACATTTGATACCATGTTATCCTTATTAACCATGTTATTTACAATACATTTGATACCATGTTATCCTTATTAACCATGTTATTTACAATACATTTGACACCATGTTATCCTTATTAACCATGTTATTTACAATACATTTGATACCATGTTATCCTTATTAACCATGTTATTTACAATACATTTGACACCATGTTATCCTTATCAACCATGCCTTCAATACTGTCTGCACGCGGCACCTTGTTCTCTGTTATTTACAATGTTGTCTGCCGGCGACATTATGCAAACGCGCGCGTAGTTTTATTCCAAGCATCACAATTTCAAATATTTGTATTTGTCGATAAACAACGATATATCGGAAACTTTTTCCAACTGCGGGAAGAACCGTGTTATTTATAAAAACAGCGTCGTGTACGTAGCTTATACTTTATCTATAGATCTGTATACAATGTCGTCGTGCAAGAACACCGTTGTCTGCAGGAAGCTTTACCTTTTTAAAGATCTACCTATTTTCTGAAGGAAGCTTTCCTTTTTTAAAGATCTTACTGTTTTCTACATGAAACTTTACTTTTTTAAATATCTCACTATTATTTCTTTTGCAAGCGATACCATGCTATCTATAAAAAACAGTGTCGTCTAAAAGCAAGGTTGTGATACCTTTAAAAAGCACATGGTGTCATTTGCATGTGAAACCATACCATCCATATAATACTATTCCATGCGACACCGTGTTCATACAATGTCGCCTGCAGGCGGTATGCGGCTCGCAGCGCCCCCTCTGGACAAGGGGCATCTGAAGAAAGCCAAGCGTCTGCGGCAGAAGGAGCTGCAAATGAACAGGACGATCCGGGACACCATAATAAACCTCCTCATGTGCTGGATAATCTTCAGTATCGCCTACAGTAACCGTGACGGACGCTCCTACCTTATTTACAAGGAAACTATGGATGCATTCATTGCACCTCCCAATAAAAATAACCCACCACCTCATCAAACTGAACATGAGTTACCGAAATTTACCGAGGTTGGTACATATATGCATTCGTGAGCAGTATGCCTTCTTATTGTTGCAGACTTAAAATTAGTCATACGTTTATTTGCTATGTTTTTTATTTTTTAATGGATCTTTTTTTGTTTTGTCTTGAGTGTTCATCCTATTTCATATAAAAAATTCGATTTATAAATCGCGTTTTGGGCATTGTGTTTCTGACAAACACATCTCTTGTTTTTTTTAATGTTTATATCCCGTTTTGTTACTTCTGGCATATATCATGAAATTTGTAGTCTTTAAACACTGCCACCTCCATGTGTAAATATTAATCCTAAGGAGAGAAACTATATAAGAACTTGCTTTTTTCGTTTCAATCCTTTTCTGCTTATATTGTGTAAGATCTGTATATATTGTACTTGCCATAAGAAATAAATATGTTTAAACCAATCGCGTTATATGTAGATATCTACAGAGATAGCACATTTAAAGTCACGAACAACGAGACTTGATGAAATATGTGTATTGTAGATAAAAAAAGCAACAGGATTACTTTGAATGGCTCAACAAGACGGTGCTGCCCCGGATGTTCCCGTTAGTGGATATCAATAACGAGACGCTCCACTGGCGCTTACAGCAGTTCATTGAAGGAGGGACTAAGTACAGGGTCGGTCCACCTCGACTGCGACAACTCAGAATTAAATCAGGTGCATGTTCACTGCTTAGCTTCCATTACTATAGTTTTACAACTACCACCATCACTTTTCAGACAGCTAAATACAGGCTCGAGTATACAACTTTGACGGCTCAAACATTTTACAGCTGAATGAAATTTAATATATTCATATCGATAAAGAAATTATTTTGGATTGCACAAAATCTGGCTGAATAATAACCATTGTAGTTCTTTTTCCTCTGTCGAATTTATAGAAGATTATAGAAGGATAAAGAGCAATTTATTTAAATAATCGACAATATCATTTCATAGTGTATACATACGATCGTTCACACTTTCAGATCGCTGTAAAAACGAGTACATGAATGAAACAAAATGTTATAAGAACTATAACGAGCCGGACGAGGAAACAGGTGCCTTCTGCATCGGTTGGAAGGCTGGGCCGTGCGACGACAAGGAGAGTATCTACGATTTCTCATCCGCTGCCTGGAATTTCACGTTGGCGTTCGATATCTGGGGAATACCTATCGCAGGGAGGTACAATTTATATGGTGGAGGAGGATACATCGCAAAGTTGGACGTCAATATGCTAGTAAGTCAGAAAATTGTGAACGAGCTTTACCTGAATTCCTGGATTGACCGTCACACAAGAGCAGTTGCCCTAGAATTTACCCTTTACTGCTTACAAGCCAACATCTTTACGTACAACATGTTCTTGGTAGAATTCCCGGAAACAGGCGGCGCGTTCGTCTACTATGGGATACATCCCATGAATGTGTACCAGCACGTCGGTCCCATGGGCCTGCGAGCTGATATACATTGTGTACATGGTGGGGTTCACGGTTATGATCATCGTCATGATTGTGCAACAAAAGAAAGCGTTTTTTAGCGACGCTTGGCAGGTTTATGATCTTGTTTTTGTCATCCTAGGATACGTAGCCATTGCAATGTATTTAGTTCGACAAGTGATGACCAGTCAAACCATGTCCGTATTCAAAGAGGACAAGAAGGCGTTTATCAACTTCTATCACATCGCTCTATGGAACGAAATGCTCGTGCTCCTGCTGGGAATCCTCTGCTTTATGGCAACTTTTCGACTCCTCAACGTGCTCGGTTACAACAAGCGCATCGGCACAGTGGTACGGGTCTTCAGGAAGGCCGCCTCGCAGCTGATCTGGTTCGGTCTGTTCTTTACCGCCTGCTTCACCATTTATTGCATCCTCGGCTGGTTGCTGTTTGGTGCCCATCTCGAGTACTACAAGGACATCTACTCCTCCCTGCAAACCATGTTTCTCAGCATGATCGGCAAGAACAGGTTCACGGAGATGGATAACACGAGCCCCTACATGGCTAAGATCTACTTCCTGATATTCATAGGCGTCGTGGTCTACCTCGTCCTTACGATGTTCCTGGCGCTGCTCAGCGAGGCAATCGATGATGTACACGATGAAGCCAAGAAGGACACGGGCGATGAAATGGTTGACTTTGTATTGAAGAAATTGAAAAGACTCATATTCAATTTGGTCGGCAGATCCGTTAAACGATTAGGTACGTTACAATTATTAATATATTTTTTTCCGTTCCCTGTATGATGGACCTACCTTTTCTTGTAAACGTTATCTTTTAGTATTGTGTCCATGTATATAAGAAGACGATATGGTTTTGGAAATTAAGCAACCGGTGAGGGCGGTGATTTATTAACAGCGCCATTTGTTTCACCAAACTGCCCCTTTGTACCTGTAGTAGAGTTGGTCTGAATGTTTCAGTGATAAAAGATGAGTCAAAGCATCCAGCTCCGCGGAGTAACAACGCACGGTTCGAAAACATTAATATTGACGCCTTAGAGGAGATCCGGAACGCGCTGCAGTGCGCCCTCATATCCGACCCTCGCGGCAAGTAGTAGTATAGAACAATGTAACTCGGGTACGGAAAATACCATTAAAGGCACTTGGACATACTCCGGGGTACTTTTTAGTATATTTCCATACACCGGTTACTTTGTAGTACCTGAGTCGAGAATGACCAATTGAGCGCAAGAAGTCCGGTCTTGGCTAAGTGATTTGAGTCAATCCTTCAAATAGCCACGGCTTCGTGATAGTTTTCGTTTCCATAAAGTCCATTTTTTTTTGTGTGATATACAATATTCGAGTGTTTCAAAAGTAAGACTGTAAAGTGCTCCATTCAAAAAGTTTAAATAGCAGTCAGCCTAATGGCCGTTCATAATGATATCGTTTTATCGCTTGTATTTCCCATTGCTTTCTTTAAAATAACACGACAACTCAGTGTGTGTATTTCAGATTTTTCGACGCCGGTTGCCGACAAACGAGCGAAGGTCAGGTTTCGTGAATGAACACAACATCGGCATTTTGACCGCCAGTGTTAGTAACGTTTTGTTGCGGAATGCTATTTTTAAAAATCACACTGTTTTGCAGTCTGAGAAACTATCGAAAAGCACACTTGACGATGTAATAAATTTTGTATCTACGCTGTTGTGTAACCAATATTCTATAATACGAGTAATATCGGTTTATTTAATATTATTTATGATTCAATGTAATATCGGCATGCAGGACACGTTAATCACCAGGTGTGATTCTAAATAATATATATTAGCCGTGCTCTGTGAAAAAATGGTTTAATGCATGTGCCTAAAGTGTCGTCCTAGATTAGCCTGTGCAGTCCACACAAGTTGATTAGGGACGACACTTTCCGCAAAAACTTGATTTGTGCTAAGAAGAGACTTTCTTGAAACGAAATATATCATAAAAGCGGAAAGTGTCGACCTTGATTAGCCTTTGCGGACTGCACGGGCTAATCTTGAACGACATTTTACGCACATGCATTAAACCCCATTTTCACAGAGTACGGCCCATATATATATATATACATGTATACCGATCTTTATTTTGCTAATCGTTTTTCTTCTTTTTGTTGACGTAGTTTTAGATAACGTTTACACCAATTTTGATTTAAGTTCCTGACGTTGTAATTTCTCAAAAAACGATGCTTTCTTTGATAAAGCTGATTCTTATTGTTGTCTTTTTCTACTACTATTGATCACTAATTAGGACACAATAAAAAGTTGTATTCATTCATTTTTGTATTTGTAAGAAACTTCAAAATAAGTGATTGTCTTTACATTCAATATAGTATATTTATTTTATATTAAAAGGTCTTCGCATGTTTAATTAAGTTTGTAAATGTAATGAGATGAAACAACATATATTTAGGTAATACAAGTTCTCGTCAAAACAAAAAAACAGTAAGCTAACTTTTGTATGTATATACCAAAGCAAACTATTCACTACTGTAAGCAACTGTTACTTCGATACAATGTTTCATTTTACACGTATAAGGTAGTTATTCTGTATATTGCAATGTCAACGAGCATATGCTTCTTGTATGACATCGGCTTGGTATTCAGTCTGAATTTAAAATCAAGTTTTCATATTGTAATAAATGCATTTTGTTAGTTTTGGCGTAGCTGTCTAAGCTAGGCTTTGACCTTAATTTGTTGCAATAATTACATACGACGGAAACATTGACTGCCAAAAGAATTGCGATAATTTTTATGTTTTCGGCAATGCAAACTTACAGAAATGGTGTTATGTGTACCAATAACTGTTGAACATAAAATTTACATAAGCAATTTTAAAAACATGTAAAAGCAAATTATAGACATATATTCATGATGTAAAAACATTTGCGAACGATTTTAATGATCGCATGTAATTATCAGCAGAAAATATTTATTCTCAGAAACCAAAACACTTTTATACAAAAACAATACACAGTCAACGTCGTTTCAATTTTGCAATCAACATTATTTGAACAAACTTAGTACATGACACTATACAATGTCGAACACCAACTATTTAATCGTAACGCTTTCAGTTTAAGAGAATATGATGTTTTAATTGATTTTCTTTGTCATTTTACTGAAGTCAGTATGAGCGCATGGGAAAAGATATGTCTAAAAAGATAATGGGACATTTGATTCAACAAACGGTATCGCATTTTGTAACTGACTTTCCGAACCGCAAATCTAGCTGGCGAGTTAAGAACCTCGAACAAAGAAAGCGCGCGTCTGTACGCATTGACCTAGTGATTTAATTTACTTTAAATGTGGTCGCGTTGAACGATTTATTAGACATATTTTTAAGGGCACCTTTATATTAGTTTTGTTTAGTAAAAGTGTTGTGTCTCGTGCTTTTAAGCTGTTTTGCGCCTTTTGGCAATTGGTTCCTTACAACGTGCTACAATAAGGGTTCTCTTCTGCGGGTGAAGCCGAAGTTTCACTTTTTAATACACTTTTTATTCGTCGACATGTAATCAGGTTATTAAATGAACAGTTTTCAATACGAAAGAAACATATAAGATATTGTTAAAAAAAACTAGACCTTACTCCATGTGTCTGGTTTGCAATAATTTCCATTTGCGCTTGCTATTAATTTCTAACAATATTAATTTGACACTTCATGATTTATTTTTTAGAATTGCAGTATTTAGGTTATTTTCAATAACTGTAATATTGAGTGTTATTTGATCGCGTTATTCACGGTAAAAGTATTAATTATGAATAATGATTTGTCCGAATAATATATTGGCCGAGAAGTCTCGTGAATAGGTAGGGAGCGAAAATCATGAATCCCAGAAAAACGTAACTTATCATCTCTGTCAAGCTGTATATATTTTTTGTGTTCAAAAATCGAAAAAAGGCCGAATATCTTTCTTTATGACAAATCATGTTTATGTTTAATTTTTAGACACATTTCTGTTATTGTGTATGTTTTATGCAAATTGTTATTGTTAATATTTTTAGCTAGTTAATCTCGATAGTTGTGTGTTACTGAATACCTCTTTCAATATCTTGAGCTTAATAAACTTTCCTATATAAAGTGTTTGTCATATGAATTTGTTTAGAAAAAAGGGCTCCGCCCCATTGCGGCCATGTTTTTCAAGCAACCGGAACCGAAATACACTGAGATATCATGGGGACAAATCTTCTGACCAAGTTTCATGATGATCGGAAAATAATTGTAGCCTCTAGAGTTTTAATAAGGTTTTACTATAGCCATAATAGGAAAAATGCCTCGCCCCTTGTCGGCCACGTTGTTCAACCAACTGGAACCATATACAAACTCGTCCAAGATATCACTGGTACAAATCTATTTACAAAATTGCATGAAGATCGGACAATATATGTTGCTTTCAGAGTGTTAACAAGGTTTTACTATAGCCATATAAGAAAAAATGACCCGCTCTCTGGCGGCCATTTTTTTAACCAATCGGAATCAATGTCGACCTCGTCCAATATGTTATTGGCACAAATCTTCTGACCAAATTATATGAAGATCGGACAATAAATGTGGCCTCTAGTGTTAACAAGGCAAATGTGTACGCCGCAAAATCATTATAAATAACATTAAAATACCCTAGATAAAATTTGCCGATCAACGAGAGAATACATGAAAGCGGACTAAAGAAGCGAAGAAAGAAAAAGAAAGCCCCAGTAAGGCGTCAAGAAGAAATGATATAATATGTTTTACCAGCGTTGGCACTGATATGCTAATTTAAACGAGTGAAATCTACTAAGAACTGGCGTTGAAGTAGGCACTAGGCAGGGGCGTAGCTAGCATTTTTAGCTGTAGGCCCGGATATTATACATAAAAAGGGGGGTCCGGAGAAAAGAATATCTAGACAAATAATAAGATAAGAAAATATAAGACTTTGGCCTGTTTTTCTTTGATATTTTACTGTTTTATCTCAATGTCAGAGAACTAAATTTTACTGTATTATCTATATACCAGAGAACTGAATTTTAAAACAATATGAAACAGAGAAACATTTAAAAGTGTAACACTCCACTTATT
Organism: Dreissena polymorpha; assembly: GCF_020536995.1. Classification (NCBI taxonomy): domain Eukaryota; kingdom Metazoa; phylum Mollusca; class Bivalvia; order Myida; family Dreissenidae; genus Dreissena; species Dreissena polymorpha. The sequence continues at coordinate 32,436,475 of NC_068360.1, forward strand.
CACAAGTCAAACCATGAGAATTTTTTCCAATACTACTGTCTGTATGTCTATAACGGCACCGTAACGTGTTGAGTGTAAAACTTACTTATAGCCAATCTATTGCACTAATTGTTCTAACAAGTGCATCAATTACATGAAATCAATATTTCTACATTTAACCGAGGCAAATGTGTTGATGATTTCATCGATCGAAACATCCGTGTCTCTGTGAATCTGTGGGAGTCCTTAATCAGGAAGCCTTTCACCAGACATGGTGCTTCTCATGTACGATTTGATACGTCGCATAGAACTGAAGGAACGCTCACGCGAGGCTGAAATAGCTGGCATTGTAAGCCGGTTTGCTAGTACACGGTGTATAGCCGGGTATGCTTGCTTTGGTGTAACATCCAGAGTATCGATAAGAGTGCCTGGCTTCTGAACGTTGTTGTTCCACCGTACCTTCCAGTGCCGATCCAACGATAATCGATTACAACTTAATGTAGTGTTGAAAGGAAGACACGTAGATCTACATGTAGAGCTGTGTAAATTTTTAACAGCAAGTCACGTGAAAAGAAGCCAGCTAGACTCTATGCTAATAAAAAGAAGTAGAGTTGATAATTGGAATGCATCTCCTTTGAACACGATCAGAATCCATTGTCTGAGGATTATGTCAATATGAAATGCAGATTTTTAACAACTCACCCCCTAAGGATCAACATTTAATTAGTTTTTTGAAGTTGAAGCATTTTTTTCATGTTTCCAAATAAATTGTAGGCCCGGGCCTGCTGTGCCTAATGGCTGCTACGCCCTTGCTAGGCAAACTAGGGCCCCGAAATGTTCACTGCCTGTGGGCTTACACGGTGCTGAATCCGGCACATGATAATACCGATTAAAGTACCGTCTGGATTACAGGCGGCGATTTTGTATGTTAAAGGCCCTTTCGCGTTGAAACTCCCAACGACCCAGAGGGTCAGGGTTGTCGGCTCTTTTGGCCCCAAGCTCATTCGGCCCCGTTTTTTTTCAGGCTCATTCGGCCCCAATTTCAGGCTCATTCGGCCAAAGTACCATGCTTATTCGGCCCCATTTTCAATTTAAATAAATCGTTGAAAATATGTTGGTCGATACTGTTTAAAACTATGGAATATTGTTTATTACAGTATGAACACCTTTATTCAATTATAATCAAAATATATTATCACCAAACGGACCGCTAGCTAATCTAACACACGCTGTAAATTACAGTGTAATCTAGTAAGTTTGAAAGAAAAGGTGTAATAAAATATAATACCGAGGGTCAGTACCTGGGAATTGAATTCTTGCAACTAGAGAAAGATGTGTTAACCTGCCCAGGTAAAGGTTTCCATAAGATACGACTTATAACCCATTCACGATTTCGACATTGTTAAATCACGCGTAACGAGACTGCCGAGATAACGCGAGATTAAGGGTTCGGGGGGGGGGGGCGGGGGGGTTCTGCCAGTATTCGCTCTACACACCTTACGGCTTACCTGTCCGCTATATTGACTTTATAAATTAAATTAAATAAAAGCGATAAATTGCCGATGTATAACTAATAAAAACATTCTTTAGTTTTATTATAACGTTCAATGACCATCTGCTCGATAATATGTCATTACCATTGTAAATTACGGCGCCGTAAATTAACTACTGACAAACATAACAAGATTATAACTCTGTACTGTGTGCAGAAACCTGTCAGAAATTAAAACAACCCCAGACTTTTATAATTTTTGAGTGCAAGTTAATTTAAACCCACCCACTTATTAAAAATATACATTTTTTAAATTATATTAGCTCATTTTTGCTAAATTTTCAGAAATACCGGTAATAACCATTTGGTATTTGCACATTTCAGTAAACATAAGACTACTTAATTTATTGTTAAATATGTTTGATTTGTAAATTGTATAATAATCTATATATTTTTATTAGTTCTGTTGCAAGCCTAACAAGCCTAAAATACAAAAAAATAATATTGTTGACAACTATAATATTATTTAAGATCATTATTAAGCAAAAGTAAGTCCCCAATTCCAAGCTTACCCCGGCCAGCTAAACCGGTATAGAGTGCTGATCTCTGACTCACTCATGGGTTGGTAAGTTAAAGCCTCAACTCGGGTTCATCTTCTTGAAATACCTTAGGCTACCCTGTCTGTAACCCAAATTGCTGTTGAGGGTCGCCGGCATACATGTATCAAAACAATGTATATGCTTATGCAAACATTTCCTGAAGATTCAACCACTGAGCAGGATAATTAAGTTAACCCCATTTTATTAATGAAAAAAAATATACTATTAGATGTTTCAAAAAGACAAACCAACTAGTACCTACTAGTACTATCATAAGGAACATCATCCTATACTTCTGGAGTGAAATTAGTATATAGTAGCCTGTAAGTGACAGCACAGAGCGACAACTCCAACTGTTTGCATATTCATATTCATACTTAATCTTAACATGTTTAATCATCACGAGTTAGTGACCTGAGACAAGTATGATTTTGCAATACATTTATGCTATTTAATAACTTGATTTTACTGAGAAAATCGAATTTGTGATAGGAATGAAAAGTATACATCGTCTGTGTAGGGGAAGCGCTGTCGCCAAATTTAGTGGACGCTTATTGAACTTTTCGGCGGTAATTTTGACTAGGATGAACGCTCACGGTACACAAACTCGAGGCAGTTTAATCGTTATTGAAGGCTGTGACAGGAGTGGAAAGACTACACAATGCAGCCTACTTCAAGAAAACCTAACTAGTAGTGGATACAGTGTAAAACTCATGAAATTTCCAGGTCTGCTTACTAAATGAACACAACCAGATTATACCTTTAAAGTGAAAAATCCTGAGCTCCACCACGGCACCAGGGGATCGAATCTTCGACCTCCAAAGTGGTAGTCAACCAATCCAACCGTGTTGCTAAAGAGCTAGCCCAACAGAGAGGCCGTTGGAAGTGACCTTAATTCATTACACGCTACCCCCTCATAATGTTACAAGGCCCAGCATGTCTTGCATCTGCATGGACCATCCAGAAACCATTAAAAAGCTCATACATTCTGAATGGTTTGCCTCACTGCCTTTTAAAGTGAAAAATACATAATGGCCTTAAATTGCTCAACTATAAAGATTCAGAAACAGATTCCAGGGCTCGAATTTAACTTTTTTTTTCTACTTGCAAAAAATTGCGAGCAGCTTTAATACCAACTCGCAAAATCAAAAACATTCTCGCAAATTTTGATGGAAACATAAAAAACCCTTGGTTTTTAGTTTAGTTTTATTTAAACAAAATAAAAGTACTTAACATGTATACACATTTTATTTCTGCAACCATACAAAGATATCAGTTCCTTGTACCACAAGGGCCCACATTAGGTTGATTGACCATCTTCATCTATAACAAGTTTTAGTCTTATTTTAAGTTATTTTTTCCACTAATTCACTGTTTTCATAGAAGGATTTAAAATCTGTTTTTTCTAACTAAACGGTTAATTTTGCTTTATCTTTTGTATTATGTATATTTTGTGTTATTTCCGTCTGTGGGAATAAAGTGACAAGTTATTTTTCGCTTCAATGAACATGTGTGAATAGTCGACTGTTTCACTTCCTTTGTACCAATACCATCCGCGTGTCTGTATATACCAGTCTACATACAAGGTGCGCGCTTACGCATAAGGGTTCTTGGGCGTTCTATAAATTGACCTAAGATTTAGTGATCATGTGTCGAGCAGCATTATACCTACTCATTTCTTTTCACTATTTACTTGCAAAAAAATACTAGTGGCTTAAAACTTGACTCGCATTCGGTATTTTTTACTCGCATTTTGCGAGTGTGCGAGTGTTAATTTCGAGCCCTGGATTCTTTCCCATCAATAGCATACTAAACTGTTACAATGTTATATTTTAGATCAGACCACTGTTATGCTATGCTGGCCCTTAATTCTTAAGTGTTAAGTTTTTGAAACACATTCATTTTCATCGATTTCATAATGTATTGTTACAAATTCATATTTTAGATCAGGCCCTTTTTTCATGTGGCTACAATTAAATCAGGGGTCAAGCTAGGCTCAAAATTTATGGAGAAGTCACTTCTCCCTAAAGCCAAAATAGGGAGAATTGGTAACATATTTGGGAGAAATGGTACATTTTGGTCATAGATCTTAGTTTTATGTATATTTTGAAGCAACTTAGTGGTTTCTGTTTAGCTTTCAATCAACTCTTCACTTGTTTTATACAATAAGACATTTTAAGTGTATAAAACCAACATTTTCCTTATTTCTCATTGATTGTTGATTATAATTGTACTTTTAATTACTTTTTTTCCTTAACAGGTGTATCTAAGAAACTTCAATTGTAACAAGCCAGTAATGTTCAGAATCTTTTACTTCCTTGTTAATTTTAAGCAATTCAACATTAAATCAAATTCATATTTTGTTACAAATATTTGTTTTAAATTAAAAATTCATTTAAAATCTCATTTTACAGCAGAGATTCCGAATCTGACCTGTAAATGAGCCCCATATTTATTGCCAGTGCTAGGTTACATCTTCCCATTTGATCATTCCTTAGTATTATTTAATGGGCTATTTAACATAGCTAAATCATAGTTATTGGTTGCCAGCAGAAGGCAATTAATCAAGGCATCATCTATTAACAATTTCAAGAAGTGTAATAGCTCCAGTCTGTTTCTTTTGAATGTTCAACTTAGCATTACCCGGGTTTTTTGTTACCTTATATAACAGACGCCGAATATCGGCGTTTTACCCCACCAAACTAGGCTGTTTTTTTTTCCCTTTCCAGTCCAAATAATTCCCCCCCCCCTCCCCAAAAAATAAAATAAAAATTTAATAGAAATATATGTCTCGTGATTATAATATCTCAATTCTTTTTTACTTTAATCTTGTCAAACGTACTAAATTATGAAAAAAAGCAATGAATATAGTGCAAACATGTACAAATATTATAATGAGAGAGAAAGTATTTTTCCCCCAAAGTAGAAAATCACGCGTAAAATTTCCCCCACATAAGGGCTAAAGGCCCCATCCCCAACAACCCCAAAAAAAAACTGCATGACCTGTACATGGGGCACTAATGGCTGAGAATCCTCCTGTGTCCAATTCTCCACATCAAATAGATTTTAATCGGTCAATGTCTGGCACAAAGTAAATCATTAAAAGGAGAAGTCACTTCGCCTTCATGAAATTAATGTGCAAAGTGAAGATTAATTTGGGGAAGGAATCGCCCATTTCGCCCACTCGCGAGACCCCTGTAAATTATATTCAGTTTCTTCGTGTAAACAACATTGACCACTAATATATGTGCATACAAATAATTGATGAATTATAAAGATTCAGAAAGGCATTCATTCTCATCAATTACTTACTTGATTTTAACTTTATTTCAGATCGTACCACTGTTATTGGTCAGATGATCAATGATTACCTGGCATGTAAACAAGACGTTGATGACCACGCAGTGCATCTACTGTTCTCAGCTAATAGATGGGAACGTGTGTAAGAGCTGAATAACTTTGAAAGACACGCTAACAGTGAATCAAACATGAAAGTTGAATATCGTTATTTCTAGAAGCTTGGCTTTCTGTTTAGTACTCAGTTATCGATAATAAGCAATAGATCTTACCTAGTAAGCATTCATTCTTATGTTTATTAATTGAGAGTACAAACATGTTACATGCCCACCTCTAATATGAAATTGAGAATCTAAGCAAGCCCAGCTCAAATTAAAATGTACAGAGCATGAGAGCTTTGGCTGATACCAAATACTGAGCTTGGTTGTCACAGTGCTCCAGCTAGGCCTAAATTGAAGGGCGCAATTTTTTTTTTTTACATATGATAATTTATAAATCTCTAATTACATTGTAATTACTTTAATCCTCATTGGCGACATAATATTTGAATGGATTAATAAAAATGGGAATAATATATTCTAACAATTATTAATAACATATAAATTAACATGCAACAGGAAGCATTCCAGAAACACCTGTGCGCTTGAAAGTGCCCTTTTCACAAAATATTGTGCGTCGAAAGTGCCCTTTTGACAAAAAAGGCCCCCCTGCCCTTTTCAAATCCTAGCTGGAGCACTGTTCTCACCAAGGTGACAGGATTTCTTGTTTTCTCCTGGCCCATGCTAGTTTGGTTGGCTGTAACCACAAAGAACAAGTGGGGTTAATTCTCTCTAGCTACTCCACAAATAGAGAAAAAGTCCTCAAAAAAAATGAAAAGATCACATATAGTTTTGAAATTTGATATTCAAAATTCAACCAAATGTTTGTGAGTCTCTAAAGCACTTTGGGTTCTCATAATATGAAGCCAAAGACACCAAAAGAACTATACAAGTTTGAAATACACACATTCCCGGAAGCTTAAGAATTTGCTATTATGACAACATCCAATGTTATATTTTGAGCCTCTCTTAGAAAACGGCTTAATATTTTATGAGGGAATAATGTCATCCCTGATTAGCCTGTGCTTTACGCACATGCAATAGCCTCTTTTTCTCAGAGCAAGCTCTTTTATATTGTACACAGGTCAATGATGTTAAAATTACTGGAGCAAGGGACAAGCCTGATTGTGGACAGATATGCATATTCAGGTGTCTGCTACACCGCTGCAAAAAGGGTAGGTCTACTTTTACTTTAAGCCAGTGTTTTTTCAGTGATAAAGTATAATTTGAGCCGGAATGTGCAAAAATTTTATTCATTTAAGCTCAACGACACTGGCATCAAAAGCCTTAGGCTTATTGATATGTTCTCCATTCTGTATTCTGGGTAGAACCAGTACTCTGTGTCTTTGGGGAAGATCTCAAAAGAACACAGTGTGGTGGTATCTAACCCATGCCCCCCCCCCTCCTGTTGTTAGGTGTACGCCACAGTGACCTATAATACCATTATGTTCAAGGTTAAGGTCACAGTTAAATGTCAAAAGACAAGCATAAAATAAATTCCTTACTGTACTTTCTTTTCGAGGGATTTGACATGTCGTGGTGCAAACAGCCCGATATCGGCCTGCCCAGACCCGACACCATTGTATATCTGACACTGAGCAGTGAGGCGGCGGCTAAACGTGGGAATTATGGTGAAGAACGCTACGAACAGACAGACTTCCAGAAGAAGGTCGCAGACAACTTTGCGGCTCTTACAGAAGACTCTTGGAAGGTTGGTGGTAATGTATGAGTTGAGACTCTGTGTTACTCTGATGTTTTTGCTGCACATTTCAGTGTGTGTGTGATTTTTATGCTCCCCGAAAGCTCCCTGAAAATTTTTGGGGAGCATATAGTTGCCAGTTTGTCCTTCCTTCCTTCCTTACTTCCTTCCGTCACACTTTTGTTACAGTTTCTCATAGCACCTTCAATACCTTACCGATCTCTTACATATTTACCATGTAAGTACCTTGCATGGGCCTCTACCTTTTGATGAGGTTTTAGGTCACTGGGGTAAAGGTCACCGAGGCTAATAAAAGATTTTTTAAGTGGTTATTAAGACAAAGATTGACAAAGCGCATCATCAGGGAGCATCCGTCAGTTTCACTGATATTCTTGTTCACTTTGGAAAATGATGCCGGGGCCCTTTGGTTGGGAGAATTACATAGTTTTGACTAAAATTGGGAAAATTATATTTTTCATCTTTCTTTCAATTGCTAGTTATATCAAATTTAGAAAAATGTAGTGGTTTTTGATCACCTGAGCGCAAGGTGCTCATGGGAAGCTTAAAGGGTACATGGATGTCTGTCATCTGCTAGCAAGTGCGTAGACCTTTTCTTCTTACCACTTTTCGTCCTTAATGCTCAAAAGATTTTAACACAATTTTACTCGAATGATCCTTGTTTTACCCTCTTGAAATGTTGTTCAAAAAGTTCTGGGCCATTCATATGTAGTTCACCAAATTTAAAAATAGATTTTAAATTTCTAATGAAAACTTAAAAAAGGGTCATCACTTTAATATTTGATGTTTCGTCGCTTGGTTGTCCCCTACCAAGTTTATGCAAATCATGCCCCTGGGGTCAAAAGTGGCCACGCCCCAGGTGTCACATGATATATAGACTAAAATAGCAAAATTACATAAAAATCTTCTTTCAAACAACAAAATCAAGACGTTTAATATTTGGCATATAATATCATTTGGTGGTCTTTTACCAAGTTTGTTGAAATCCTGCACTGCAAAGGGAAATGAACTGACTTTTTTTATGTGGAAATTTTCAATAGGGAAAAACTAATTTTAGGCCATCATTTTGGTCAAATGATACTGTACAACTAAGAAACAATTAGTGTATTGAACAAAAACTTATCTGCAAGTACAACTTTAGAAGCATGTTGTTTCTAAGAGTAAGAATAGACAATTTACAAAAAATATTGATACACTTTTTCAGTAAAAAATATTGTTATTTATTTAATGTGCATACTTATTTCTCTATTTCACCAGGTAATAGATGCAGACAAGTCCATTGAAAACTTACAGGCGGAATTGTTGGACATTTGTAAAGAGACGATTAAACGGAGCAGTGATCAACCTTTATATAAACTGTGGACAGATGGAACGTACTAGCATTCACAATAATAATGATAATTTATTTAATTTTACGTGATGACATATTGAACATTTTCATGAGAAAAATCCCTATATCTGCCTCACTAGACTGACATGGGACTACTTTTTTAATTTCAAATAAATATTAAATATAATTTTGATGCCTGTCATGTCACTGTTCATTTTGTAAATAATTAAAAAGAAGTAACCCGCCAGAGATTGGATCTGCTCATCTTGGTACAAATGTATTTTTGAAGTAAAGACTTTTTTATGCTCTCCCCCCCCCCCCCCCCACCCCTTTGAAGAAGAGGGGGTATATTGTTTTGCTGGATGTCAGTCTGTCGGTAGACCAGTTCGTTTCCGATCAATATATTGTGAATGGATTGACCAATTTGCTTGATACTTCCCATGTGCATTGGCCTTTGACAGATGACCCCTATTGAAATCATGGTCATTAGGTCAAAGGGTAAGGTCACTGTTGCACTAAGAGTGAAATTGTGTCCGATCAATAACTTGTGAACGGAGGGACTGATTGGCTTGATACTTCCCATGTGCAATGGCGTTGGACAGTAGATGGCCCCTATTGAAATTGGGGTCACTAGGTCAAAGGTCACACTAAGTGTGAAATCGTTTCTGATCAATACCTCGTCAACGGATTCACCGATTGGCTTGATACTTCCCATCTGCATTGGCCTTTGACAGTAGATGACCACTGGTGAAATAGGGTTAACTAGGTCATGGTCACTTTCACACTAAAAGTGAAAATCGTTTCAGATCAATAATTCATCAACAAATTGACCAATAGGCGTGATACTTTCCATGTGCATAGGCCTTGGAGAGTAGATGATACCTATTGAAATTGGGGTCACTAGGTCAAAGACCTGTTTATGGGAGCATATGTCACTGACCACGGAGCTGTTGTTTAATTGATTCGATTCTCAGCGTTTAAGAGAACCTGTTCACATTCCTGGGATCAAGTTATGTAGGAGTTGGCTTTCTTGATGAAACTTATCGAGAACGAGGCTAACAATATTGACATTGGGACTGCCTAAAGATGTTTGGTTGGTTGATAAAACTGAAAATAAAATGATAACGTTTTGTTTAAAGTCACTATCACGCTCACCAATACATACGGCTACTTTATTATGCTATATAAAAACATTCGACAACAAGTAGTACCATAAGATGGTTAATTACAATAGGAAGACCCTAAAAACAAGTAACATTGATGTAAAAACGTTATATTACAAGCATTCGGCAAGTTTTAAGCATCTAAATATCGTTCCACGATGTAATCTACTTGCTTTCGAGTCAGGATCGGATTCATTCGGGTTGCGTTCATTTGCATAATTTATACAAGCCATTTTCTCATTTTCTAAGTTCCAGTTGCCCAGAATTCATTTTGATTTCACAGAATGATTATTCATGAGAGCTACGTCATGCTTCCGACGCTTACCGTATCCAATCTCGTGTTCGCCCGTAAATGTTAGGATATTTCATGGGAGATATAAATGGAATTATTTGTGGCCACAAAAAAATAAAGGCAAGCATTTTGTATCTCGTTAAATCAATTCTACCAGACAACATCTAACGTTGAAATTTTGCATTTTGCTAAAAGGAACATTGATTTTTTTATGGGTTAGCTTTATTTAACGAAATATTCGATATTTTTTAGCGTGATTGTTACTTTAATTTGTTGTTAGACGTTCCAAATATAAAGTAACTAAATTTTGTATGTTTCAGTATGTGTCTGATTCTGTATGTTTAATACAAAACTTGTTTTAATTATCACAACATGGCCACTGTAATAACGTAACTTTGATGGCTATCATATTTTTGTTAATTGAAAAAACAATAATCAGAGAACAATTGTATAATTTTCAAAGTAAATAGATCAATAATTATTTCATGGAAGTTCTGATAATGAGAGACAAAAGCAATTTGAAGGTAATTTGGGTACTAGGGGTGAGGTAATTTCTGACAATAACAATAATCTTTATAACATGGATGTCATTGTCTATGAAATTGTATGTGATACAAACATATATTGTAGATGTGTTTTATCTGATTTTTAAATTGCTGCAGAATAATTTTCTTTTATAATAGTTCCACATAGTATGTGTTATCAAAATATGTGAAATCCAGGCATTTTATTAGTAAGTACGTATTGAGCAGTAAAAGTGTATCCCTGAATGATTGAATACTAATGATACTATCTTCTTCAACTAATTTTATATTCATTTTCACATTTTCTTAGTAAGCTTATTTACATGAAATGTGTTCCTTGTTGAAATTTTATTTTGTTGCAGGAAAAAAGCATCAATTATAAACTATGTTAATGAACATTTTGTTGTGTTATATCAATAGCTAAAGGATATTGTGTAGATTTCATTGCTTTACAGAGGATTGTTTTCAGATCTGATTTGTTTACGTGGTATTTACTATATTGTTTTTGCTACAGTGTGGGTAGCATTCAGTAAACTTGTTAATGTCACAAACTTGGATGATACACAAAATGACAATGCAGCAAACACTTTAATAAGTCAATGATCTGCATCAATTATCTTTGTTAACTGAGAGAATCGAAAGGCGTGAAACTAACTTTTTATTGATATATCACAAGATTACTATGATGTGGAGGAAATAACAGGTACATTTAAAGCCCCATTACAACTCGAAATCAACGAAAATTTCGTACAATATTTCGTAAAATTAAGTTAAAAAAATAAAAATCAGTGTTCCATATGGCAATTGCCGAAATTTCAACGCCAGATGTGATCTGGTAAAATAGATGTTTGTAGATATAAAATGCTCGTTTTTATTATTGTTTTGCATATTTAATTCCACTTTAAGTTTCACAACGATATCTATTCATACGACACATAAACACTAACATGGTACCATTTTAGTGTTCGTGTGTCGTATGAATAGATATACTCGCGGGAAATTAAAATGGAATTGTGTCACGAATAAATAAAAACAAGCATTTTGTATCTACAAAAATCTATGTAATCATACCACATCTAGCGTTGAAATTGTAGCTATTGATATAAGGAACACTGATCTCTTATATTTATTTACTTTATGAACCATACTTAAATGTTTGCTTTTCAAGTATCCAAATTTCATGAAGTCCTCCTTCTATTACGTAATCCCTATGTGCCATAAAACTAGGACCCAACTAAACATAATCTGGTCACAAAGTGCCTGATTTAGTGAGAATGTGCTCAAACAACATTATAATCTTAGAATTTACTAGACAATGTTTGGCTGAAATACGTCGACTGCAAGTCTCTTTTCAAGAAACTTTTCGAACTTGCTTTGTTCCTAAGAGACACTTAAATAAATTAATGACAATTATATTTTATTTATAAATTTGAGTCAAAAAGTCAATTTGGTGATTATTGATAAATAACGTAAATGTTTATAGACATAAGTTACCACACCGCGAGCCTCATATGGGAATAATCGATAAATTATTGTGTTGTGATAATTGCAACATTTTGAAACATGAAACTACTCTTATATATGCCATTGTGTTACCCAGACTTCCTTTTCAACAATAAACACTTATTCACCATAAATCTTTGACAGTTCAGCATTTTAAGGAGCATAAATTCGGGTTTTCATCTTGTTTGCAATTACAAATCTGCATTTTCATTTCGTGTGACCGTGACCCTAGGTTACTAACTTAATACATTGTTTTGCTCTGGAAAAGACCACCCAAACCAAGACTGTCATACTCATAATAATTAAGGTGGGGCCAGTTGCAGCCCAAACTGCGGTTTTCATGGTAAAAATGTATTTTTTATGTCCCCGAAGGAGGGCATATAGTGATCGCACTGTCTGTCCGTCTTTCCGTCGCACTTTTGAGTTAAGGTTTTGAAAAATGCTCATAACTGTTATGTCACTTCAGATAGCAGCTTGATATTAAGCATGCATGTGTATCTCATGCAGCTGCACATTTTGAGTGGTGAAAAGTCAAGGTCATTCTTCAAGGTAAAATGTCAACAACAAAAATCCAAGGGAAGTAATAAGCTTTAAAGGGAGATAATTATCTGTACCTGCCGAATGAAAAAAAAAATATATTTAAATCATGCGATACAGAAGGGGGCATTGTGTTTCTGACAAACACATCTCTTGTTTTTCAGTAAAATGAGCTTGTGAACATATTTTTATTTTCAAACTTCCTGAGAAAAAGCTCCCGGTAATGCCCAGAAAATAGTAAAATGGTTTCCGGATGATAACTCAAGAATGCTTATGCCTAGGATCATAAAACTTCATAGGTACATTGATCATGACTCGCAGATGACCCCAATTGATTTTCAGGTCACTAGGTCAAAGGTCAAGGTCACGTTGACCCAAAAAAGTAAAATGGTTTCCGGATGATAACTCAAGAACGCTTATGCCTAGGATCATGAAACTTGATAGGTAGATTGATCATGACTCGCAGTTGACCCCTATAGATTTTCAGGTCACTATATCAAAGGTCAAGGTCACTGTGACCTGAAATAGTAAAATGGTTTCCGGATGATAACTCAAGAACGCTAATGGCTATGAGCATGAAACTTCATAGGTACATTGATCATGACTCGCAGATGACCCCTATTGATTTTGAGGTCAATAGGTCAAAGGTCAAGGTCATGGTGACCCGTAATAGTAAAATGGTTTCCGGATGATAACTCAAGAACACTTATGCCTAGGATCATGAAACTTCATAGGTACATTGATCATGACTCGCAGATGACCCCTATCGATTTTGAGGTCAAAGGTCAAGTTCACGGTTACCCGAAATAGTAAAATGGTTTCCGTATGATAACTGAAGAACGCTTATTCCTAGGATCATGAAACTTGATAGGTAGATTGATCATGACTCGCAGATGACCCCTACTGATTTTCAGGTCACTAGGTCAAAGGTCAAGGTCATGTTGACCCGAAAAAGTAAAATGGTTTCCGGATGATAACTCAAGAACGCTTATGGATAGGATCATGAAACTTCATAGGTACATTGATCATGACTGGCAGATGACCCCTATTGATTTTCAGGTCACTAGGTCAAAGGTCAAGGTCACAGTGACAAAAAACATATTCACACAATGACTGTCACTACAACAAAGAGCCCATATGGGGGGTATGCATGTTTTACAAACAGCCCTTGTTTTATCATTCATCATGCAGTTTTACAATAAATGCTCATCAAGTTCAAGCTACAGGCCAACCTACCGGTATGCATTAGAACGTTCTGGTCAGGAGCTGTCCGTTTTTAAGTCGCTCAAGGTATTGTGGCTCCAGGCCAACCTACACATTAGAACGTTCTGGTCAGGAGCTGTCCGCTTTAAAGTCACTCAAGGTATTGTGGCTCCGGGCCAACCTACACATTAGAATGTTCTGGTCAGGAGCTGTCCACTTTTAAGTCACTCAAGGTATTGTGGCTCCAGGCCAACCTACACATTAGAATGTTCTGGTCAGGAGCTGTCCACTTTTAAGTCACTCAAGTTATTGTGGCTCCAGGCCAACCTACACATTACAACGTTCTGGTCAGGAGCTGTCCACTTTTAAGTCACTTGAGGTATTGTGGCTCCAGGCCAACCTACAAATTAGAATGTTCTGGTCAGGAGCTGTCCACTTCTTAGTCACTCAAGGTATTGTGGTCTCATTAAGGGAAACTGTATCTCCTGGCCTACCTGGGCAAATACACAGGTTGATCTGAAGCTACTCTGGCTTCATATGGCACATTACCTATTGTCACATGATGTGGCTCGTATAATATTATAAAAGACAAAGGTAAACTTTGGTAAGCAAACAGCTTGTACAGCAACAATTCACTTGAAATGTAACAGACAGGCATAATTAAGTAATAATTACGACTGCATATGTCAATCAGGGAAAACGGTTTTCACATGTATATTATATCGGCTTCACACATAATTATAAACCATAAATAGCATTCTTGATCTGGAATGTTCCATAAAATCATATCAAATGACTTGAGACTTGCATGTAAACCCCCAATATTTGCTTCAACACTGAACACGCAAGTTGAACCATAACACATATCAAACTGGACATGATCTTAAATTATTGTACATTTTATTATTCATTAGATATCTATACAATTATAACAACAATACAGTGTAAAAATAGACAGATCCATACCGATAATTGGATGAAATTATCTGTAAAGTTTAACTTGTTTCCAGTAAATAACATTAATTATATGAAATCTATACATCATGGTGATTATATAATAATCCTTTCACACTTTATACAACACTGTATTACATAGTTTCCAATAAACTTTCTTCATAAAAGTTTATAGTCGCAAAATATGTACTTAAAACAAAACATGGTCTACATTGTTTCAAATAATCTTAACATTTTCATTTAGTTTATTTAATCATTTATACCCTACTAAACAATAGTCAAGTCCAAATCATATGCTTCAATGTGTCCTTCAATTTACACATGAAAATCAGAGGTTATTCAACACTTAGTTTAAACATCATGGCTTGAAAGAAACTTTATATTAATTTAACCCATTTATGCCTTGTGGACTCTCCCATCATTCTCAATTGGATCAATTTATTTCCAAAATTAGGGATGTCTAGTATATTTATTTTGATATTTAGAATATTTCTTACAGAAATTCCTTAAAGCAAACAGCGCAGACCCAGATGAGACACCGCATCCTGTGGCGTCTCATCTCGGTCTACGCTGTTTGCCAAGGCCTTTTTTTCTAGATGCTAGGCATAAATGGGTTAATAGTCTTTGTAAATTTAACTTAAATGAGAACTTTGTTAGCTTTTGGGGTAATACCGTGAATTATTTTTCTCAGTAAAGTAAGAAAATAGATATGTTTATGAGCACCTGCGGAAACATGTAAACTTCCTCACTTTACTGAAAACAATAATTGACTGTTTTACCCCAAAAGCAAACAAATTTTCCTTTTATTTATTGCTTTTGAATATTCTCTTTCAGACAAAATAAGCACGATATCTCTCTATTGTACAAGAACATTTATACAAACAGATGCATAGACAATATGATTATAGCTTAACATAACATAATCATTGCAATTAAAAAGTACGTACCGGGTATTCATGCACTTGAAAAGTGTATAAACAACTTTAAATACAACTTGTCATGCTACTGGTGGGTGTACAAACTAAAGGATTCAAGTAACAGTCATAATTAATTGAGCCATACTCTGTGAAGAGAGTTTAATGCATGTGCGTAAAGTATTGTGCCAGATAAGCCTGTGCAGTCCACACAGGCTAATCAGGGACATCACTTTCTGCCTAAATTTCATTTTTGCTAAGAAGAGACTTTCTTTGAATGTAAAATATCAAAAAATGGAAAAGTGTTTTTACGCACATGCATTAAACCGCCTTTTTACAGAGCAAGGCGCAATTAGACTTGAGCATTTTCAATTTTATATGTTACATTTTTAAAGATGTACATGAACAATCTTCAATATTGGAAACTCCACATTTTTCTCACCATTTATCAAGTAAAACTCTGTACATAAATAAAACAAATTGAAACATCTTTCTTAACTTTTAATAAAATGCTATTTTATTGAATACGAACTATCCAGCGTTAAAGCCTTTTTTTTACTTATTACTAGACTTCCCTGTCTTATCTACAAAGTAATCCATGTGAACATAAAATGGAGTTTATCTGTGACTTTGTAATGCGCATTTCATATAACACGTATGTCTTTTTTTATCATTTTCAATGTATCCAAGGGTGTAATGGTTTTTAATAAAACCTAATATGGCTATTATATAAAATTTACTTAACAAATAGTTAGAGCAAAACAAATGCTACTATTATCAGAAATACCTGCTTAAAATGTAACTTTCACTAATATATATAAATTTATTCGTCCCATCAAAACTGCAATATTCTAGAAACATAAATTTAAGTTAAATAATTGATTAATGCACATCAAATCATGTACAAGACTAAGTCTTGACAGATTTACCTGTACAAGTACCGGTTATAACAAATTTCAGATACTATCTAACAGTAAAGGAAAATAATATACATTCCTCGTGAAAATGTAAATACTTCTACTGAAATATTCATTGATAAATATATAACTGGGTGTTACAAAAATACAACACTGTTAGATACACACATATCTAATGTACATACATAGATTTTCTATTGTCTATTTTCAACACCAAGTAACACTTCTGTAGTGCTGTTAATGAATATTTATTTGATAACAATTGATTTAACTACTGTATTAGAAGTTTCTGTCCATTTCCTTTTATTTTGACTTTACATAATCTGACATGCAAATAACTGCATGTTGAACAGAGAATGAACAAAAACTTTAATGCAAGGAACGTAACAACAAATGCAGCTTTGTATACTATTGATGGTGATGTAGAAATATTATCAACACATGCAATTTTCATCATAAAATCTTAAGTTCTTTACTGAGAAATACAATTATTCAAAAATTCTTACACCCAAAAAATAAAAGTATGGCATAGTAACTTCAGTTCACATTCAATAACAATATTAATGTAATATTTATCAACAAACAAGATGTTGGCAACATGTCCAGCAAGTTGTCAAAAATGCCATTTATTTTGTAATTACACATGTATTTGTTAATTAGTTTGAACTTGGAATCTCAAATTACAAGCACCTCTAACTGGGTTAAGTATTTTTCTAACATTGGTGTTCAAATAATAAAGATATTCAAGAGTAATCAAAAGCTGATGCGAGCCCATATTTTGAGCATTGACCTTCAAGTAAAATCTTGCGCAAGAAACACGGGCCATGCAGGCAACACATTTTTACCAAGTATTTTAAAGTTTTCAGATGAATGAGGCATTTAGTGTTAAAACCAGGTATATAAAGTCCAAATCTGACTTTCGACCTCTTTGTGAATCCTTTCTTGACATTTTGATCAAATGGACACTGTATCACTCCATGAACATTTAGGTAAGTTTTTGTAAAATTGCATGATTATTCAATGAGTATGTAACGGTCCACACAAGCTGTGAGAGACCCTATTGGCACATACACTCAACCATTGTGACAGCTATACTGTGCTTAATGAATACGGGCTCGACAAAAATAAATACAGCACACTCTTTCAATGACATGCACAGGAAGATAGCTGATGAAAGTCTTCAAAATATGAAATGACAAACTAGAAACAAGAGCTGTGTTTGTGAAACACAATGCTCCCTAATGCGCCGCATTGAAGCCATATCTTTGACATTGAAGAATGATGCAGCTCCATGAGATACATATGCATGCAAAATATCAAGTTGCTATCATCAATATTGCAAAAGTTATGAGCATGGTTTAAGTTTTGGGACAGACACACACATACAATGACAGACAGACACTGACAGGCTAAAAACAATATACCCCCGATCATTCGATCCGGGGGCATAAAAAGAATGGTAACAATATAGCCTTTAAAACATGCTTCATGCAGTAACTGTAATCAATATTGTTGGCACATAGTACTGTTACAACTAAAATTACATTGGAAAAAAAATCTTCATAACAAAGATATGTCTAAACTACTTTGCCATTTCGTTTCAACATGCATATATACTAAATTTATTTACAAAAAATAACACCTGAACATGTGAAGATTTAAAATAGTCTGCCAGCAATAAAAAAAATAAATACATTACCGGTATTTCTAATGGATTACCAAATCGTAAACAAAACCAACAATCATAAAAATAGGCTCATGCAAACAATTATAGGTCTAGTGGATAACTACTGCATTTGCTGCAGCAATTATGGGCTGATACGACAGTTACACACTTAACCCTTTACCTCTTAGAAACTGTATTTTGACGCATTTGCAGTCCCTCAAAAAGTAAAATTTAATTGAAGACCATACAGATAAGCAGCAAACAGCAACTTGAACAGACTGTGAGTTACTCGCAGGCTTTTCTGGTTTTGCTGTTTGCAAAAGCCATTTTTACGTTACTCTGAGAGGGAAAGGATTACGACATCGTAATGTTATTATTGATAACAAGTGATGGTTTTTTGGGACAAAAATAAAATTATAATTTCATTGTATGTTTAAACTTAAAAAGGGGCTTATAACCAGTAGTTCTCAGAAATACATGATATTACAAAAGAATGTTATCTGGTAATTTTTAATGGAATCACAAAGAAAAGATGGATGCATGTCCATAAACATACATGTACTACTACAGCCGCGCTCTTCATAAACAAGGTTTTAAAAACGTATGTAAATTGTTGTCCCTGATTAGCCTGCGCAGTCCTTTTGCTTAGAAGAGACTTCCTTTAAACAGACATACAATACAAGTGGAAGTAAATAACTTCTCCATGAAAATGTAATGCTCACCTACCATCAATACGCCCCATTTTAAGTTGAATCCGTACTCTAATAAACGCACTTTGATGCACTTGTAGTCAATTAGAAAATCTAACTAGAATCAAGTTTGAAAGGCTACATTTCCAACCTTAAGCTACTGCTGAGCAGCAAACAGCATAAAACCTGAACAGACTGCGAGTTACTCGCAGGCTGTTCTGGTTTTATGCTGGTTGCAAAAGCCATATTCACTTTGCTTCTGGTGGGGAAAGGGTTAACAGAAACGTTGGTGTTGTGTTCAGTGAATAAGCTTTAGTAACCCACAGATATGGAATCTAACAAATATTATTTGAAGGAACTATTCTTTGAAAACACACAGTAAATTAACAACAGGCTTAAATATTGCCCACAAGTATACTTAACAATCAAACTGATTGACAGACGACGAAAACAAACATATAGGATATGCAGCTTTCTTTTGACAGGAATGTAGGCAATAAACTTATTTAGAAAATATGTACAAGAACAAACGCTTATAAATATCTTCTAACAATGCTTTCAATTGTTTTTGCCTGTAAAGCACTTGAAAAGGCAACACAATTTATTGATTGTGCATGTAATGTCAACTCTTACAGCTACATTGACAATTTGTCTTAACATTGCATATTTGAAATAATTTGACACATCAATCACAGTAATTGGACGAAGTATCATTTGAATGCAACATACCACAACAGCAGCTGATAGCTTTTAAGGATTATTAAAAATGAATTTTATTTTTGATTGGATAGAATATCCATAAATTATTGACAAAAGGATATCTTACCAAAAAGTTATTGACAATAGTGCAAAAATAGTATATGTTTTCAAGGATTTTTGGAGATTATTCATACTGGTCTGAAACGATTAACATATGTTATAGAATTCGCACCACTCTGGAGTCTTACCAAAGAATGGTCAAAAACTGGTCAGGGGGAATGGTACAGAATTGTCTTCCAAAATGATGGCACACTTTCAAACTATCTATAGAACTCAAATCTTAAGCATGTTAAAACAACTTCATTTTTGTTTAGTATGTGTCCGCGTAATTGATAATTTTGTAAGAACAATAACAGTATAATAAAGAATATTTATTGAATAACAAGATTAAAAATACATGAATCATATAAGGATAGATGCTGGAAACATCTTCAGTTCTTTTGTATTCTCATACGTTTGCATATACTAATGTGCAAGCGTAACAACTTGCGGCCAAAAGTACGTTGTCACTTAAAACTGACTCAACTACTAATTTCAGTGACACAAAATTAGGAAATCTTGAGGCAGATGACATGGAATATACACAGCATTAAATGGAATGAAAGTTCAGGCGAAAAACAGTATCTGAACAAGTCGTTGAAATAAACATTTTTTTTGGTGAAGCTGACTGGATTGCCTGCGCGCGCAAGCAACTAGGACAGCCGGATGACCCTGATGTCATGTGAACCACTCTTATGCCTCGTGTAGGTCACCACTATACTGGCCTGTGAAAAGAGAGAGAACTGGTGTCACCTTATTCTGAGGTACTCACAGTCATCAAACTCAACAGATTGACAAAGCAAGCCCGAAGTCTAACATTATTTCTTCACATTAAGAAAATGTCTTTCAAGCTTGCCCACTATGCTCACTTTAACACTCATTTACCAATTTTTGACCCATTTGAAGTCCCTTGGAAAATGAAATTTAATTACAAACTTTCTTTCTAGATTCAGATTTCAAGGGGTTCATTACCAACTCTCAGATACTGATAAGCACCAAACAGAACAAAACCTGCATATAGCCATTTTCACTTTGAATCTTTGCGGGAAAGGGTTAACAGATTGACAAAGCAAGCCCGACTTTTTACATTACTTCTTCACACCAAGAAAACTTCCTTCAAGCTCTTCCATAATTATGAAACCAAGAATCTAAAACCAACCCTGCTCAAAATTAACCAATAGAGGTCATGCTGGATTGAGTTAATTATATTTGTTGACATATTAAGCCAATCAGACATGCTCTTGTAAATATTTTTCATTGGCAAAAGCTTGAATCGTTGTCTACATTCTAAGTAGAAATTGGTTTTAACATTTGGATTACATAGCCAATCTGTTAATTCCTACATGTGAAAATTGCACGATGTTGAAATGCAAGTATCTGTTACCCATTTCATTATACAAATCCATGGTTTCATTCATAAACTCTTAATTTTATAGTAGAGCATCTGGAACAGGCCTTTCATGCAACATTTCTCAAAAATCAAGGTTTTACAAATGAGAGAAATTTACTCTTTTTAGGTAACTATAATAAAATGAAGAGTTACTAGAAATTATTAGATTTCATGTGGCATATTTATGCCCGTAATCTAAGTTGATCGAATAAGAGAAAGAAAAATACTTGTAGTCGCTCAAGAAAATAAAACATCACAAAACAGAAAGTCGTATACAGACCTTCTAAGAAGTGCCCATAAACTTAAAAGCATCATTTTACTTTTACCTTTTTATCTTATCCATGGCCCGTTTTATATCACCCTCATTAAACTTTAAACTACAGAGTTTTGTAAGAATTCCTGCCAAAAGTTCGTCCGCGATGCCAGGACATGACCTCTCGGCGAGCTCAAAGGCGTTCTTGAGTTCCTCGGCTGCGTCTGTGCGCTGGATTGGTCGCCCCATGCGTCTGTATTCCTCTCTGTAGTCCTCCTTCAACTGGGGAAAATGATAAACAACATAGTACTATTGTTTTCAAAAAACAAAAACAATCAATAGGCAAAAACTTACATGAAACTTTGTTTATATATTTCACTGAAAACAAGTTATTTTTGTTAGAAATGCATATAATTATAATGATGTTCGAATGGTTTAGTGTAAATTGAAAATAAATGTCATCATTGTGTCTCAATACAAACAAACTGAACTTTCAGAATGTTACTCCACAGGCTACCAGAGCATTCAAATGTAGACATGTTGTTTGTTTCTGTGTGTCCTTCTGTCTGTCTGTGAGTCTGTCTGTCACACTTTTCTGGATCCTGTGATAATTTTAAAAGTTCTTAATATTTTTTCATGAAACTTAAAAATGGATAGATGGCAATATGGACATTATGCACGTCATTTCATTTTGTTCCTATGTCAAAAATTCTGGTTGCTATGGCAACAAATAGACTAGAAATACTGCTGAAAATGGGTTTTCTGGATCCTGCGATAACTTTAAAAGTTCTTAATATTTTTTCATGAAACTTGCAACATGGATAGAAGGCAATATGGACATTATGCACGTCATTTAATTTCGTTCCTACGTCAAAATTGTGGTTGCTATGGCAACCATTTTTTTTTTTAATTCTGAAAATGGTGGAATTTCTGACAATGGTGGAGCCAGTAGGGGACCATATTGCTTGACAATAGCCTTGTTTATATTTGCATGCAACAGTCTTACAGTCAAATCACAGAGGGCAGTCTACAAACTCACACCTATCCTGGGTTAGCTAGTTAAGCAGTACTTAGTGTACATACATGTAACTAGCAATTGCCATACTATTTAATGGAGGTAGGAGGAGACATGCTGTAGAAAGGACATCACAACCAATATCTACATAAGTAATGAGGCTGATATCACAACCAATCTCTACATAAGTAATGAGGCTGATATCACAACCAATCTCTACATAAGTTATGAGGCTGATATCACAACCAATCTCTACATAAGTAATGAGGCTGATATCACAACCAATCTCTACATAAGTAATGAGGCTGATATCACAACCAATCTCTACATAAGTAATGAGGCTGATATCACAACCAATCTCTACGTAAGTAATGAGGCTGATATCACAACCAATCTCTACATAAGTAATGAGGCTGATATCACAACCAATCTCTACATAAGTAATGAGGCTGATATCACAACCAATCTCTACATAAGTAATGAGGCTGATATCACAACCAATCTCTACATAAGTAATGAGGCTGATATCACAACCAATCTCTACATAAGTAATGAGGCTGATATCTAAACCAATCTCTACATAAGTAATGAGGCTGATATCACAACCAATCTCTACATAAGTAATGAGGCTGATATCACAACCAATCTCTACATAAGAAATGAGGCTGATATCACAACCTATCTCTACATAAGTAATGAGGCTGATATCACAACCAATCTCTACATAAGTAATGAGGCTGATATCACAACCAATCTCTACATAAGTAATGAGGCTGATATCACAACCAATCTCTACATAAGTAATGAGGCTGATATCACAACCAATCTCTACATAAGTAATGAGGCTGATATCACAACCAATCTCTACATAAGTAATGAGGCTCACAGTCCTTGGAGACATGCTGTAGAAAGGATATCACAACCAATCTCTACATAAGTAATGAGGCTCACGTCTCAAGGATATCACAACCAATCTCTACATAAGTAATGAGGCTCACAGGATATCACAACCAATCTCTACATAAGTAATGAGGCTGATATCACAACCAATCTCTACATTAGTAATGAGGCTCACATCACAACCAATCTCTACATAAGTAATGAGGCTCACAGGATATCACAACCAATCTCTACATAAGTAATGAGGCTCACAAAGGATATCACAACCAATCTCTACATAAGTAATGAGGCTCACAAAGGATATCACAACCAATCTCTACATAAGTAATGAGGCTGATATCACAACCAATCTCTACATAAGTAATGAGGCTCACATCACAACCAATCTCTACATAAGTAATGAGGCTGATATCACAACCAATCTCTAAATAAGTAATGAGGCTCACAGTCATGCTGTAGAAAGGATATCACAACCAATCTCTACATAAGTAATGAGGCTGATATCACAACCAATCTCTACATAAGTAATGAGGCTCACAGTCCTCGGATTAGTAATTCAGCTCTCTCCCAGCTCAACTAGCCACCAAGACAGGCTTTAACCCTTTATCACTAAGATATGTATTTAACCCTTTACCACTTAGATATGTTTTTAACCCTTTACCACTTAGATACGTATTTAACCCTTTACCACTTACATACGAATTTTGACGCATTTGTAGTCCCCTAGAAAGTTAAATTTAATTAAAGACCTTTCTTACTAAATTCAAGTTTGTAATACTTCATTTCCAACCCTTAGATACTGATGAGCAGCAAACAGCGTAAAACCTGAACAGACTGCAAGTTACACACAGGCTGTTCTGGTTTTATGTTGTTTGCACATAGCCATTTTCACTTTGCTTCTGAGAGGGAAAGGGTTTACTGAAACTATAAGAAAGTAACTCTTACCTTTGCTAGTAACGGGGATATGGTTGGTATAAGACTCGCTGACAACAGGGGCTCACTACCCACAGAGATCGGGCGTGCTGGCTTTGGCTGGGTTGGTGGCTGAAACATACAGAAAGGTTGCCATGGTAACAATGGGGAACAAGGGTAAGTTTATAGGATGAACCAATAGGCGCACCTCCAACATTGGGATTTGATTGACATTCCTAAAATTTTGCAAGCTGCTTATGCTAAGATTAGCTTAGGATAACTATTTCTGTAAGGACAATTTACACATTTTCTTAGAAATGTTTGTACAAAATCCAATATTTAAACAATTAATGTAGAATGTGATAACTATTCGACGAAAATTCTGAATATTTAAATATGATTAAAATATTATTTTTTATTACTCTTTCATTTATGAGTTGATTAAAGTACATTTTTACTTATATTAACATAAATTGATCAACATTGTTTCATATAAAAGTATTGTTTAAAATATAGCTTTTTTCCTTTAATGCAAATTAAAGTGTTATAATGCTTTGCTTGAAATACAATACCCGCATTAGCAATAAATATATGGCAATGGTTTAGATAATAAGTACATGTAAGTAATATTAACAATACACTGGCAGTATGGTTATGACACAACATTAACAATAGAAAGAAAAGCAAACTTAATAATTTTTATACAAAAATGAATTCATCAGCTAACCAAAGAAGATGGCTACTTTTACTTGGAAAATAAACAACGGTAATAATATAGAATGATATTCAAATAAACCCAACACACAAAAACTTAAGGCTCACGAAGAAAATAGTCAGAACTAAAGAAGACCAATAAGTAAACCCAATTGTACAAAAGCAATTCATTCAGACACATTTTTCACAAATTTCATATTTGTTAAGTATACACAAACTATTTTATCAACTATATCACAGTATCAAAACGGCAATTTTAAAGGGACCGTCAACCACGAATGACGAAAAAAGAAAAGTTCTTTAATACCGTATTCTTTTACAATTATTAGTTTATACTGATTTAAATATCACGACTGGTATATAACATGACTTGAAAAAAGTTATTACCCGTAAGTTTTCATATTTTCAGTATATTCGGTATTAAATTTTACTTGGTACAGGAACCAGGTAACTACCAGTTAACTATAAATATCAAAAGTAGATTGATCATATTGTCAGGTGGTAAACAGTTAACTATAAATAACACAAGTAGATTGATCATCATCTTCAGGTGGTAAACACAGGCATGCAAATTGTGCAGGCAAAGTGAAATGTATATATTTATCCCCACACTTTTTGAAAAGCGTGGGGATATTGTGGTTATCTCCGCTGTCTGTCCGTCTGTCTGTCTGTCTGTCCGTCCGTCCTAGCCACTATCTCCTCCTACACTATAAGCACTAGAACCTTGAAACTTACACACATGGTAGCTATGAGCATATGTGCGACTCTGCACTATTTGGAATTTTGATCTGACCCCTGGGTCAAAAGTTATGGGGGTTGGGGTGGGGCCAGGTAAGAGATTTTCACTCATTTTTTAATGTTATTTTACATTAACTTCTTCATTTCTACACCGATTTACTTCATATTGATACTGAACATCTCTTATGGCAATACGGTCAATCTTAACTATGCATGGCCCCATTACCAACCCTGGGGCGCCCCGCCCACATAGACCACGCCCACCCAAAATTGCCTTTTACTATAACTCCTTCATTTCTACACAGATTTACTTCAAATGGATACTGAACATCTCTTATGACATTACATTCAATCTCAACTATGTATGGCCCCATTACCAACTCTGGGGCGCCCCCGCCCACCCAAAATTGCCTTTTACTATAACTTCTTAATTTCTACACTGATTTACTTCAAATTGATACTGAACATCTCTTATGACAATACGGTCAATCTCAACTATGCATGGCCCCATTATCAACCCTGGGGCGTCCCCTGGGTCAAACATGCCGCGTGGGGATACGCGTCGGCCTCTGCTGCGCCATTTCTAGTTTATATATAAAATGTTCAATCTATTTGCTTTATTTATAGTGTGTATATCGTTATGTCACCTATTTCCGCGATGTACTTTCTATTTCACATCGTGAAATTGTATAAAAAAATATACTGAAAATATGAACTTTTTTCAAGTAATGTAATATACCAGTTGTGATATTTTAATCAACATAAACTAAGAATTGTTAAAAAAAAAACACGGTATTTTAGAACTTTTCTTTTTTCGTCATTCATGGTTGACGGTCCCTTTAAGGACTATACATAATTATTTGAATATGATTTAGTAAATATATAATGTTGTTTTCAAGCATCATATATATTTTTTGCAACAAATTATTGCCTACATACATGTACAATGCTATTAGGGTTAAATAATTAAACCAGTAATAATGGTAAATGAAATATTTTAGATTGTATGTGTCCATGCAATTATTTTGTTATGATTTGAACATACAATATGAAAACATATGACTATTAACTGCGAACAAAAATTTGTGTTACACAAAAATTCAACTTTTACAAATGATTTTGAATACACAGATAACTAAGGCCATCTTTAAGATAACATAATGCAGACCATACATTTATTATTTATACAACAGTGTATTTTTTCTTCTGATATAAAGGCAACTTGTCACTTGCTTTAAATAAGGCCTTTCCTGTTTGTAACACTATAGGTCACATGTACACTATAGGAACAATTTAAACCAATGTTTTTACTTATAAATGTAAATTTTGTATTAATAAAAAAGAGAAAATTATTTTTGTTCCCTTCAATGACCTTGTGGTGTATAAAATTTTGCAATTTGTAAAACAAAGGTTCAAAACTGTGACACTCTATGCTGAAAAAGATGGGCTAAGCACTATACATATCATATTCACCAGGGCAAAAACATGGTTACACTTATGCTTTTGCACCCATGAAATACTATATGCTATAAAACAAGGGATTATGTTAAAATAAACAAATATAACATGGAAAAAGGAACAATAACCAAAGGCAACATAACCAAGAGCCATGCATGGGTAACTGAAGGCGTGGCTAACATAAACTGGTTGCCAGGGCAACTTACATGACCCGCGGCCCCGTAACGAAGCGGGGAACCATCACCAGCCCCGCCTGCGCGTATCACATATTGCTGGGTACCAGATGACACATATTGCTGGGTACCAGATGAGACATGGACTTGTGACGAATGCTGATTGGGGATATCATACTGGGACTTGGGGCGGGAAAATAGCTATGGGGAGACACAAGGAAAACATACACTGTAACAGGCACACTCACACATCCAAGACAAAAATCTTGATTATCAAGGTGCTGAATCAGGCTTTGAATTGTTCAACCCTGTTTTCAAAGGTGCGACGCAAAACTTTTGCATCTGAAATTGAAATCTTCAGCTGATGCAGAAGTTTCACGCCTTATCATTGCAATGTGAAAATGAACAGAAATTAACAGTGTTTTTATAGTTATTAACTTCTTGATATGAATGCCTTTGTGTGTAAGAAAAAGTTTTGATTTGGGAAGAAAAACACATACCTGATTCCATACAGAATTCCAAATAGTTGGAAAATGTGCAGAATTTCAAAGGATGTGCATTGTTTTACTAATACTAATTAATGGAAACATCTATAGAAAAGGGTCTTTTAATAAAACCAAATCATCCATGCTAAACACAATTCATCATTTTTAACTATTCATATTCTTAATGTTCACTGTGAACAGATTCACAATTTTAGGAAATTCAATTTGTCCTGAGGTCCCCGTATGACCTGCTTTTATCTGAATTATGTCTCCGAAAATAATGCTTTTCAGAAAATGTGTTTTTAAAGTTAATTATGAATGCTAAGTTTATATTTAACAATTAACTTTGAAATTGTAAAACCTTAATCAGCCATACTAAAACTTAGTATTAGATTATTACTTATTTTTAGTATGTGTTTCAAATACACAAAAAATCTAAGATATAAGATTCAATATCATAAACTTTCAGATGTGAATCTAAATAATGTAAATCCATAATTAAACAATATTAATCACCATATTCAAACATATTATTTTCAAAATTAACATAATCCACATTGTTTTTTACTTTTAACATCACTTATATTTTAATCTGTATGCCTGTTTTACAAGTTTTTGGTGTTAACATTAGGGACACGATGGCCCTTAAAGGCTCATCTTAAGCCAAAACCTTCCTGAAACATGTTTGAGGTTCATCGTTTTATACAAATTCTTGTAATAAATAATAAAAATAAATATTTTTTTAAGGTTGCTACAAGGTCCAAAATATTCAATAGGGGCTAAGTATAAACAAGAACAATGTATACATGATTAGTTTTGTTTTATGGCCATGGGAAACACCTAAAAAGAACTACATTTTTTAGATAAACATAACATTAAATAGCAAATAAGTGATGTTAGATGCATATAAGAATACAATTACAAGCATTCAGTGTTGAATAGTGTTGGTCAGCCTAATTTATTTCTATTTCCAAAATTAATGTTAACAGTCATTTGATCTATTTATAATCGTAAAAAATTGCCAATGGTGTTTAATCCTATCACGCTCAGAAACAAAGTGAAACTGGCTTGATGCACAGAGCATAAAACCAGAACAGCCTGCTAGCAACACACTTACTGTTCAGGTTTTATGCTGTTGCTGTTTATCAATCTCTTAGGGTTGGAAATCAAGGCATTAAAACTTGATTTTAGTAAAAAAAGGTAATCAATAAAATTTGATTTTCTAAGGGACTACAAACGCATCAAGTGTGTATCTGTGTGTTAAGCGGCTAAAAAAGGTCTTGTGGCAGGATGCTGGTCTGGGAATCTGAAGGTCCCTGGTTTGAATCTCGCTTTAAACACAGGAATTTTTCTGAGCAAAAACTTAATCCCTGGCTTGCTCATTGCCACCCAGGAGTATAAATGGGTACCTGTGAGGGAAATAAGCGGATGTGCTGTGGCTGCATACTGCGCCAAATCTAAACGGACAACTAATATCCCAGTAATCGGGAATAAATAGAAAAGTTGGCTGAAGATGTAACCTCAACATCGGAATAAACCCGAAATGTTTTTTAATCTTGAACAGAGTAATCTTTGTCTCGGTGCATGGCAGAAAAAACACAGAATTTTTAGCCATAACAACCACTGTGTAAAAAATTAATAACAAGAGCACCGCCTTGCGGGTGCAGACCGCTCATCTATTTTCTTTTTAAAGGTGAAGGGACTCTCATTTTCAATCACAAAGGAGGGAGGGGTGGAGTGAAGAGCGGTGCATTGTGTGGGGGTGTGGACATTTATTACATTTTCTTCCAAAAATGCGAAAAAAAAGGAAAAAAAAAAATCGGGGGGGGGGGGGGGGGGGGGGGGGGGGGGTGGGGATTCTTGGGTGCGATGGTTGGACGGTATTTCAAACATAAAATAATAAAAATAAATATTTGTGTTTTTTAACCGTTTCATAAAAAAAAATGGGGGGGGGGGGGCGAGGTGGGGGGGTTATAGTGTGAGGGTGTGGTGGTAATTTGTGAGATGATCTTAAAAAAAAAAAAAAAAACTAGGGGGGGGGGGATTCGGGTGGGGGGAGGGGGGGTGGGGGGGGATTCTTGGGTGCGATGGTTGGACGGTATTTCAAACATAAAATAATCAAAATAAATAGTTTTGTTTTTTAACCGTTTAAAAAAAAATTGGTGAGGGGGTGGGGTGGGGGGGGGGGGGGGGTATAGTGTGAGGGTGTGGTGGTCATTTGTGAGATGATCTTAAAAAAAAAAAAAAAAAAAAAAAAAAAAAATAGGGGGGGGGGGTTGTGGGCGATGGTTTGGGTGGAGTCTATTGTGGTATGTCAGGTAAGAGTAGTTTTGTCAAAGTATCAATCAAATCTAATCATAAATAAAGAAGTTATGGCAATTTTAGAGAAATTTAATAATTTGACCTTGAGAGTCAAGGTCATTCAAAGGTCAAGGTAAAATTCAACTTGCCAGGTACAGTAACCTCATGATAGCATGACAGTATTTGAAGTTTGAAAGCAATAGCCTTGATACTTAAGAAGTAAAGTGGATCGAAACACAAAATTTAACCATATATTCAAAGTTACTAAGTCAAAAAAGGGCCATAATTCCGTAAAAATGACATCCAGAGTTATGCAACTTGTCCTTTTACTGTACCCTTATGATAGTTTGCGAGTGTTCCAAGTATGATAGCAATATCTATGATACTTTAGGGGTAAAGTGGACCAAAACACAAAACTTAACCAAACTTTCAATTTTCTAAGTATAAAGGGCCCATAATTCCGTCCAAATGCCAGTCAGAGTTACATAACTTTGCCTGCACAGTCCCCTTACGGTAGTTAGTAAGTGTTGCAAGTATGAAAGCAATAGCTTTGATACTTAAGGAATAAAATGGACCTTAACACAAAACTTAACCAAAATTTTCAATTTTCTAAGTATAAAAAGGGCACATAATTCTGTCAAAATGAAAGCCAGAGTTATCTAACTTTGCGTGCCCAGTCCCCTCATGATAGTAAGTAAGTGTACCAAGTTTGAATGCAATAGCATTGATACTTTCTGAAAAAAGTGGACCTAAACGCAAAACTTAACCAAAATTTTCAATTTTCTAAGTATAAAAAGGGCACATAATTCAGTCAAAATGCACGCCAGAGTTATCTAACTTTGCCTGCCCAGTCCCCTCATGATAGTAAGTAAGTGTACCAAGTTTGAATGCAATAGCATTGATACTTTCTGAGAAAAGTGGACCTAAACGCAAAACTTAACCGGACGCCGACGCCGACGCAGACGCCGACGCCGACGCCAAGGTGATGACAATAGCTCATAATTTTTTTTCAAAAAATAGATGAGCTAAAAACAAGAGATGTGTTTGTCAGAAACACAATGCCCCCTTCTGCCCCGCTTTGAAGCCATATATTTGACCTTTGACCTTGAAGGATGACCTTGACCTTTCATCACTCAAAATGTGCAGCTCCATGAGATACACATTCATGCCAAACATCAAGTTGCTATCTGAAGCGACATAGAAGTTATGAGCATTTTTCGAAACCTAAATGCTAAGTGTGACGGAAAGACAGACAGACGGTCCGATCACTATATGCCCTCCTTCGGGGGCATAAAAATACATGAAGAAATAGAATAGACCTGGTTTCCAACACTGAATTGGTGCAGAAAATGCAATTTATAAGTGATATTGATCAAATTCATTTGTTACATTGTGAACAAATAACTGCTTTAGATATCGTCTACTAATATTACAAGTACTCTAACAAGCAATTAGAAGATAATTTGAGAAAACCAAGGAAACCGTCAGTGTCACATATCTATCTAACTTATAAGACAAGTATCCATAACAGCACACCATATCAATACAGGGATGTTCCGTCTGTTTCTATTGCAATACATCATGTTAAATGAAGTTGCTTTTCGTCTGCAGTTTTGAACAACAACTTGTGCCTAGGCAACAAGTAAAGCGTCATCTCAAAATGAAGTCCTGCTGGAACAAATGCCTGTGAGCGAGAGGACATACATGATGTAGGATGGAAGCAAGTGCAATTCAACCTGAGCCCCTTTGTGCTTGGGCAAGTGAAATAAAGCATTGTAAGACTACAAGTATTGCTGTACATCCAGAAATAAGCAAAAGCAGGGAAAAGTTCCATGCAAGTGTTATAAAGCAGTATAATACAGAGGTCAGTGTTGCTTGGCTGAATTGCAAACACAGCTGGGTTTAAATTTGCCCGGAGACTCATGCAAATGTTACACAACCTGAACCAAGATACGCTGGTACAGGAGTCTGGCCATGCATTACTGGTATTGTAACATGAGATTATCTTGAATGGAGCGTATACACTCGGTACCAGAACAGGCTGTTACATGGATAGGTACCATGGAATGGCTTCAACTTACTGGAGCCCCAACGGGTACATTTTCGGGACTGATATACACAGCATTTGAGGGCATGCTCTGGCGATTCAAAATAAACGAAGGTTTGGGAGACACGGCCGGTCCGTGCCGGGCAATATCTGACCTACTGCGGCTGTGAATAATTGGGTCCTGTCTCTGCAAGCATAATACAGACAAAATGCACAAGAAATATGCAACATACTGTAGAGAGTGTACAATACAGAACCAGGCAATGCCAAGTTGAAATGCTCCCCAGGGAAATATCTATCGCTAGTTCGACAGAGAAATATCAATGCAAACTGAAAGTAATCTCTACATGAAATACATGTATCAAGTTTTCCTATGGATAAATTTGTTAATAATGCACAATTTAAAAAAAATCTGGTTATTTTATCATCATCACACAGCCATAATTACACATAACAGCTTACAGCTACTGTCATATTGTCCAATTGGTGCAAAAAGGTACCACATGCCTTCAATTTTCAATGTCACATGGTTCCTTTATGCACCAAGGGGGCGATTATCCTGTTAACTCATAATGAATATATATAAGCCTCTGGTAAAACCGGTTTTAATGCATGTGCATAAAGTGTTGACCCAGATAAAAGTGTGCAGTCCTCACAGGCTAATCAGGAACAACATTTTCCGCTTTTATATAATTTTCCGTTAACAGTAAGTAACTTCTAAACGAAAATCTAGCTTGGCGTAAAGTGCCTGATTAGCCTGTTTTTACTGCAAGGGCTAATCTGGGACAACACTTTATGCACATGCATTAAACCTTGTTCAGCAAAGCTCATTAAATTTGTAACAAATGTGTGAGTGTACAAAGTCTCTGAGCTTTTATATTATTCAGTATCATGATAAAATGAACGGAAAAAAGAATTGCATCCAATGATTATGCAATTGCGTGTAAAATATAAAAAAATTACCATATGATGTGATGTTAGTACCTCTATAGTTCATTAAGCTATTTGCAAGTATTTAGCAAGAAAGAAAGCAGCTGATTTTTTAACAGATTATGAATATTTCAACCTTTGAGCTTACAATGATTTTAGTTAAAGAAGAATATGACAATACATGTCTGTAATACCGCAACTTCCGGAAAATGGGCATTTTTTAATAAAGATGGTAAGCTGTAGATATTTTTTTTTATTTAACTAAGCAATTCTGATAACAACACAGTTGGTATTCACAATATTTTTAAAGTATTTTCTTAACAAAACAATTCTGAATACAACAAAGTTGGTATTCACGATATTTTAAAAGCATTATTTACCCAGTTTAAATGTAGAAGTAACATGGCTGACTATACAGTTATCTTTTCAAATTTTGCACGACACAAGGAAAAGTTGTTAAAAAGGTTCTAGATTGGATAGGGTACAAGGAGGAACTCAGTGGACTACGATTTGTGACAAGAGGGAAAATTGTGTGTGCTAAAATTAAAGTGTTAACTATTGAAAATAGAAACTTGGGGGGTTAAAGCACTTTAAATTCTGCTGAAGTCGTTTAATGTTCTTGTTCAGCAGATTTAAGCTGTATTTCTAGGTTATAAAACTAAATAGAAAGTCTGCCTCAGTGACTCTGGGCAATCACTGCATTAACAATATAAGAAGCCTAGTTCAGGGAGAACCCCGGCTACATGCATGTTGTCCCAGATTAGCCTGCACAGTCTGCACAGGCTAATCAGGAACACTTTCATCTTATATGGAAGTTTTCGTTAAAAGGAAGTCCCTTGTTAACAAAAATACAATTTAGGAGGAAAATGTTGTCCCTGATTAGCCTGTGTGGACTGCACAGGCTAATCTGATACAACACAAAACACATGCATGAAGCCCAGTGTTCCCAGAGCGTGGGTCATTAAGGAAAGTGAAGCTAGTAGAACTACAATGAAAGCTTCCTTTAGGCCCAACATTAATGGTTATCCTAGCAAACAGACACAGGCTAAAGGGTATCCGTGGTGACTGTCAACACTTACAGGTTCCGGTCTATCGTTCAGAGCCGGTGCGGAATCGGAGCGGGAATGAATAATGGGCCCTAACTGTGGCCCCGCATGACGAGCCGCCTTCAGACAAGAGAAAGCAGGCAACTAAATATCAGTATGGGATCTATACATGACATTAATGTGTACAGCAACTGTATCTCATAAAAAGCTTACTGTGTGCAATGCCCATATTCACTAACCTATTCTTAGACTTTAGACCAACGAATAGCATGAAAACTCACTAATAATACCTTCGCATATACGTGTATACAGGCTAAAAATGGTGTTAATATCAATAGCATATTGTTCTTAACTACCAAATTGAAGAATAATATAATTGTAGGCCATGCTAGACAGTAGACTTGACTTTAAAGTAATTTAAGTACATAACAGTTATACAAATATTCTTTAATTTTAGACTGAAGTCAAAGAAGAGTTGGTGAATACAGACCAAGGGATCATCGACCCCCCCCCCCCTTCTGGCTCTATATTCTTCTTAGGGAAATTGACCACTAAAAAGTAAATAATCTTATTTTGGCTGTTGTGTGAGGTCTAATAGGCAAAAAGTTGTTGCAAAATTTGGCTCATAGCAGAGTACGCACTGAGTGTAGAACAATAGACTAGAGGGATTACAAAAAATGTGTAGAGCATGTTGAAGTTGTTAGAATCCTTGTCTAGTTTTGATAACCTGCCATAAATACAGCATACCATACTCAATAATGATGTATATGAAAATTTGAAAAACAAGAGCTGTTTGTAAAACATGCATGCCCCCCATATGGGCTGTCAGTTGTAGTGGCAGCCGTTGTGTGAATACTTTTTTTGTCACTGTGACCTTGACCTTTGACCTTGTGACCTGAAAATCAATAGGGGTCATCTGCCAGTCATGATCAATGTACCTATGAAGTTTCATGATCCTAGGCGTAAGCTTTCTTGAGTTATCATCGGGAAACCATTTACTGTGTGGAGTCACCGTGACCTTGACCTTTTGACCTAGTGACCTGAAAATCAATAGGGGTCATCTGCGAGTCATAATCCATGTACCTCTGAAGTTTCATGATCCTAGGCGTAAGATTTCTTGAGTTATCATCCGAAAACCATTTTACTGTGTCAAGTCACCATGACCTTGACCTTTGACCTAGTGACCTGAAAATCTATAGGGGTCATCTGCGAGTCATGATCAATGTTCCTATGAAGTTTCATGATCCTAGGCGTAAGCATTCTTGAGTTATCATCCGGAAACCATTTTCCTGATTCGAGTCACTGTGACCTTGACCTTTGACCTAGTGACCTGAAAATCAATAGGGTTCATCTGCCAGTCATGATCAATGTACCTATGAAGTTTCATGATCCTAGGCGTAAGCGTTCTCGAGTTATCATCCTGAAACCATTTTTCTGTGTTGAGTCACCGTGACCTTGACCTTTGACCTTGTGACTTGAAAATCAATAGGGGTCATCTGCAAGTCATGATCAATGTACCTATGAAGCTTCATGATCCTAGGCGTTAGCGTTCTTGAGTTATCATCCGGAAACCATTTTACTGGTTCGAGTCACCGTGACCTTGACCTTTGACCTAGTGACCTGAAAATCAATAGGGGTCATCTGCGAGTCATGATCAATGTACCTATGAAGTTTCATGATCCTAGGCGTAAGCGTTCTTGAGTTATCATCCGGAAACCATTCGGTGGACCGACCGACAGACCGACCGACGTGCAAATAATATACCCCCTTTTCTTCGAAGGGGGGCATAATAAAAAGAATATCTCTGATATTATAGGAATTAAACATTGAACATTCAAAAGAATATATATAGTGTTACAGTATACATGAAAATTAAATTAAATTTCAAAACAAGTTTTCATTTTTTTCGTTCCAATGCCCTTGTAGACTTCCAGGACGACATTTCTTCGCTTTTTACTCGACAAATATCAGGCAATTAATATTCCTATGTCATCGTAAGAACTCTAATCATTAGACCAGCAATATGGTTTCTTCAGTTGATGGTCAAGCTTTGTCAATGGGAAAATGTATGGAATATCAGTTAAATGAAACATTGGTGAAATGATGTCAAATTCTTAAAACTGCCATTTGTAGCATTCTAAGGTACACACCTATTATCAAACAATTAATATCACTGCAAACTTGATAATGTTAGTCCCAGTTTAGACCACTCAATATCTTAAATAATCTATATTGCTCAACTAATCACCAGTGGGTTAGAACAAATGCATCAGCTGCATAAAATTCTCACAGTAAACAAGCAAAACACTTCAATTGTGCAATTATCAGTCATGTTTTAAACCGCTTTCCTTGGGCAGCAAACAAAAGATACCTAAACACTATAATGAACTGAACGGGGATTTCATAACAGGCATGAGAATAAATATTTTGAACAAAATCTGAACCCTAACACATTCCCTTTGTAAATCTTAAATTTTTTAAAACCAAACTTACAAAGTTCAACAACAATATCATAAGATTTATACAAAATCAGGGCTCGACATTAGCGGTAGTCCAACTGTCCGGGACAACCAAATTGTTGGTCTGGACAAGTTAATAAAGAATTTGCTAGTCCGAAGGGACAAGTGCTCGTTAGAATTTAATTACTTAGAAAAAATGCCTTTAAATTCGTTATTTCTGTGGAGTTACCACAAAACTTGTTTGATTTTATGTTGTTCACCTTTAAACGACAAAGCCCCCAAGATATTCCGATAGTTCCATGTGATACTACACCGTACTTTTCACAAGGGAAGCAACCCTGAACATTTGTCTTTGCCAAGATAACAAGAATATTCTCCCTTGTAAAGAATATGCATTTTACCACACCGGTACACACCGATCTTACAGACAATTAACTGTACATATACATCACTTAAACATTTTCTGCTTTATGGTGGCAAAACACAAGTTTTTGTCGGGTATTATGGCTTTGTATAATGTTTAAAAATCAATATTCCTTAGTTTTCCTGTTATTCTAGTCAGATCTTTTTAAATTGAAATTGCCTACAATTATTTTAACATGTATTTTGAACGATTAAAGTCTTTATGATTTGAGCATTTTGTATTATGTCATTATTTTGCAAAGTACTGAGCAGAATAAAATATAATGGTCAGGACAAGTTGCTTTTTGGTCAGGACAAGTGAAATTTTGGTCTACTTGACCGACCGTACACGTGGCTTCAAAAGTTAATGTCGAGCCCTGAAAATAACAAGAAAATCTTCTGAAAACATGAAGATTCTTATTCCCGACTCTTATCATTAAATGGTGATTGCAAGGAACTCCACCAAAAACATGTACATGATAAATGAGCCCTGTTCTGGGAAAACTGGGCTTAAAGTGCTTTCACATATTTGTCTGTGCAGTCTGCACAGGCTAATCAGATACAACATTTTCCGATTGCACAGATTTTTTATTAAAAGAAATCTCTTCTAAATGACTATCTAGTCTAGACATGAAGTGTCGATCCTGATTAGCCTATGCATTGTTCACGCTAATATAGGTACGACACTTTACACAAATGCATTAAGCCCAGTTTTTCCAGAACGCGGCTTTTTTTATCATAAACTGAGTTGAGTACATGAGAAGTAGACGTACAGGGTTATACGGCTGAGTCTGCTGGGGTACCCTCACATCACTGGACGACTGGTATGGTTGCTGCCCCGGATTGCCGTAGCTACTGTTTGGGATACGAGCCCCAGAGGGGTCCCCAGTGGGGCGGGGCTGAGAAGGCATGACCTGAGATGGCTGGGTGGCAGCATGCTGTAACAGGTCACATTACACAGGCGGGGGTTAGTAGATGCATTCAGGCTTTTCAGAGCTTCCAATCTCTCCCTGGTCAACATCCAGGCACTGCATTTTTTTAATGTACACCTTTTATATATTTTAATATGGATAATCCATGTTTTGGAAACTGGTCTTAGAACATTTAATGTTTCCTTTATAAATGAGGACTTATAAAAAAAACTGAGCCATGCTCTGGGAAAACAGGTCTTAATGCATGTGTGTAAAGTGTTGTCCAAGATAAGCCTGTGCAGTCCGCTGCAGACTTCACAGGCTAATCTGGGACAACACTTGATGCACATGCATTAAAAACAGTTTTCCCAGAGCGAGGCTCAAATGCAGTAGTCAGTCAAGACCTTGGTTCAAAATGTCTAAACAGTGCTTGAAAGTCCTGGGATAAAGTAGGTAACATGCTATACAAGTAAGTAGGGAATACAAAATGTTTAGAATCAATACAGAATCACAGACCAAATGCAGTTTCATATCAGAAGAATGTACAACATTGAATAAAGTCTTACAATTTTATTGATATACCTATGACTGACACACATTTTTTGCGGAGCAGTCTTGTATATTAATATGGGCCATGCTAAGTAAAAAGGGCGTTTAATGCATGTGTGTAACATGTTTTTCGCAGATTAGCCTGTGCAGTCTGCACAGGCTACTCAGGGACAACACTTTCTGTGTTAACTTGATTTTTTGCTAAGAGAGACTTTCTTTCAACGAAAAATACCATAAAAGCGGAAAGTGTCGTCCCTGATTTGCCTTTGCGGAATGAACAGGCTAATCTGGGATGACACTTTACACACATGCATTATACTCCTTTTTCACAGAGCACGGCCCGAGCAAAGTATGTAAATCTGAACAGTAATTACATCCCAACACCCAAATTCAGATATAACTTAGGGTGAAACTTTTAAAGGCATATAAACCACAAACAGACATGTTTTGCCTACCACATCTTTCTTTCAAAAAACAAATAACAAGCAAAAATATATGCAAATTATATACTGCTGTGCCACACCATTAGTTAAGTGCAAATCTTACTAGTACTGTTAGCTTAATGTACAACATCTAAGATAAAACATCACATTTGTGAACTTTTACCCACCACCAAACAAAAATGAATCGAAATGTATCAATCAATTTCTAATAAATGTTGTGTTAATAAACTTCAAATGTTTATCAAAAGGTTTTAAAGGGACATGTATACAGGATGTGTCAAAATGGCAACTTTTTAATTGAATAATGATATCAATCAGGGAGCGAAATAACACTAAGGATGTTAACTCATACTTGAAATTCATTTGTGTTCATTAATAACATGTATCAACATATGAATAAGAAAACAAATGCAAAGCGCTACAAACGCAAAATGATTGTATAATTTCAAAGGATTCTGCTATTTTCATTCATATTGTTACACTTTGATCACTAGTATAAAGTATAAAATGACTGCACATTCATAACAGTCCTGATGGCTGACTTGTTTAGGAAATAGCTATTTTATTGAAGGACAAAGGTTCAAGTCTAGGGCAGAGATAAACTTTCTTTCTTTAATTCTATTTTTGTCATTATAATTGGGCTCTACAATTCCCTGATTAATACATAGCATTTACTGACATACTTAAATAAAGGCTTCAATTTGTAATCAAGTCCATTTAAGGTTAATTTTGTTAAATCAAGTTAATTCAGAAACATTTTTATTGCCTTAAGTATATCAACAGATTAAAAAAATATTTTTATAGGAAAACAATTGAGACTTTTAACAATGCTAAAGCAAATCTGTTAAATAAAAAATCAGTTGAAAAACAGAAATTCCAAAAATAACATCACATTATTTTTAAATATATATGTAAATGTTTTTTCCCTTAAAAAAGTATTCATGATCATTAAATTAAAACTACTGCCATGTTACTGAATATTTCCCAAATTGCACATATTTCACCAGAAAAAAACATAAAATCCACATATAAAAAACAATAAATGGATTAAACAATTACAATAAAACTTTCACAATTATATTGTTCAGTAAATTAAGAGACTCAAAAAAATATATAAATATCAAAAAGCAAAGGAATAGTGAGTTTATAATAAAACAATCAGTGAAACTCAACGCCTATGTATCAAAACTTACGATGTTATTGTAATTTTGTAGTGGTACAGATGGCGCTTGGCGTTTATTCCCTGGCAACGAAAGTCGACTCTACAACATGCAAAACAACAACCGCTCGTAGCTATGGCAAACCACCAGACAACACAAGGCGACAGACAGACAGATGTAGCTCTAGGTTAAAAAGACAGATAAAAGAATATACCCACCCCCAAAAATGCTAACTTATTTAAACAAAACAGTCTCATATACATGTTTTTGTTATATAAACGTGGTAATAAAGACAATTACTGGTCATTTAAAAGATGTGAGGCTTAATACAAAAATGGTAGGACATGATGTTCAAGTGCAGTTAAAGTACCATGTTTGGATCCTGATCAGTAACAGTTACACAGTCAAACTAGATCTTAAGTATTATTGGTTGCTGAATGGTTGAATAAAGTGACCATTTATGTAAATTAAATAATAGTTTTAAGTCAATAATTGTAGAAATCCATAAAAATAGGACAAAGAAGTGTGTTCACAATCAAAGTCATAAACCCCAAGAACTGTTTGGACTCAAAAGTATATATTCCCCATTGGGTGGAAAAACAGACAAGTTTCATTTATTTATTGACGAACATAAATTTCACACAAGAGCAAAGATCTAAAGAGCAATAATTCCATAAATATCATGTCTTTTATAATTTTTTTATTTGTTTAAGGAAAAATGCCTGCATATTGTTACTCTTAAACCAATTGAAATTTAAATGTTAATAGACATATTTTTTTCTCCCAATTTAGTTGTTTTTGTGATTATTTTTTTATCCCAAATTGGAGCATTACACAATGCCTAAAATTCTTATGTGTTGTGTTCACAAAATGGTAGAATAAAAGCCCTTTAAGGAGAATTGGCTCCAAAAATACGGACAAGAAAGTTGTTGTTCTTATATTATGCACTTCCTTTCTATGTAATGTAAGTTTTATTAAAAGATCTTCAATACTAAGGGATTAATGTTCTTTGAATGAAAATTGATGGAAAGGGAAATAACTCAGTAAATCCTGAGTTATGCTCTTGTTCTCTGCTTTTACCCTGAAAGCCTTATATTATTATATAAACTTATTATAAGGACAGACAGTGTAATTACTACATGCCTCCATTTGGATGCAATTAAAATAGTGAAACTAAAAAAACAAGTGACTAAGCAAAATAAGCAAAATTTATAGCAAATGTGTTTGATACAGTGGTGATGCATATTCTAAAATAGGAAAATGTTGATTTATAGAAAAAGCACAACATAGTGCAAAATAATTCTGGCACTGAAAAAAAGGCAGGCACAATAATGTAAAATAACATTTGGAAGAAATTAAAAGGGACTCAAAATCTACCATCTACAAATAAGTAAATTTACAAAACAATTTTAAGATGAATTAAGCAAGATGCACCAATGAAAAGGCATTCCATGTATACTAGCAATCCAATTTGTCATGTTCATTTCACAACAATGCTCCAGTATTCATATAAATTAATTTGAGTGTATAGCATATTATGTCTGTATTGATAATTAGCTTCTACGGATCACTTATGTGAAATGAACACACAGAAATAGCCCCAAAAGCAATTTGTCCTTGAATATTTGCTCATTATCAAACTAAAGTACGAAGACAAACTTCAATCAGGCCAAGAGTATTCTGAAGAACAAAATAGAAATTCTATAATATAAATTCAAAACATGCAATAAATATACACAAGAGAGGGCGTACATTAATAAAGCTATTTCATCTTTTAATTACTTATTTGATAAAATACAACAACCATAAGTCACATACACAGTTTTTAAAACAATTAACACCAAGGACAAATTGATTTTGAGACTGAGGATACAACAAAACATCCCAGCTACATTCAACTAAACACACCCCCAGGCAGGTCCTGAGACACAATCTTACATGGTATCTGGGGATCAGTGTCTCCATTGATGCCATTCGGTTTGTTGATGTACTCATCATAGACGTTGGGGGCGTTGGTTTTCACTGTCTCAAGGAGCCATTCTGGCGCCTTTGACTCGTCGTCTGGGTCGTCCCTACAACAGTAAACGCCCTTTGAAACAGTACTTTCCAAGCAGAAAGTGTCTCAGACTGCACAGGCTAATCTGTGACTTTTCTTTAGGCACATAAATTAAGCTAGTTTTTTACCCTTCCTCTGGGTCATCCCTACAACAGCAAAACACTTTCCAACAGTTCTTTCCAAGCCAAAAGAGTCACACCTGAATAGCCTGTGCAGACTGATTTGAATACTTCGAATACCTTGAATGACAGCTACAGACTAGGGCCCAAGATAAAGGCAATTTGCATTAAACATGACAGCAGTTTTCAAATTTTGCTTTCAATATTCTTATCATATATGAACAGCTCTCTGGGAACATGGGGCAATTTCCCCACAGCGTAGCTTATATATAAAATGGCAAAAAAGTTGATAACATCACGTAATTAACAAGAGCTGTGTTTGTGAAACACAATGCCCCCTACTGCGTCGCTTTGAAGCCATATATTTGACCTTTGACCTTGAAGGATGACCTTGACCTTTCACCACACAAAATGTGCAGCTCCATGAGATACACATGCATGCCAAATATCATGTTGCCATCTTCAATATTGCAAAAGTTATGACCAAGGTTAAAGTTTTGGGACACACACATACAATGACAGACAGACAGGCCCAAAACAATATACACCCAATCATTTGATCTGGGGGTATTAAAATACAAATTCCCAATGATCAAAATGCATATCAACACATATTATCTTCTCATTTTTAACACCAAATTTCTTATTTCTTACAGATTTAGAAGTTCAAGCTGTTTAACAAATTTGTTTGTAATATGCCAGCAAAATGCCATTTTAATCTATTTACTTTTTGGGTAGCAATTAGTTGGATATAATGCCTGCTTAGCAAGCTGAGAGACCACATTTTAATCCATATACATTCTCCAGATGTATAAGTATTGATAAGTTTAAACCTATTTATTTCATCTTGATTGTGTTGAAAGACTAAGGCTTATTTCAAGGGTTCTCGAGCATGTTTCCTGGGCCTGGAACCAGTGGTGCTCATGGGGGAGATCCAAAGAAAGCTCCCACAGTGGGAATCAAACCAGCGCCTCCCGATCACTAGGCCGACACTTTATTCACTACGCCACGGCAACTTTTTTTATTATTCTTTGAGATAAAATGAAGAGTGCCTATATAACCCCAAGGCTTTCAATCCAATCATTTTTAAAGAGGCGAAAACAAATCTATCAATTCACACATTACAATTATTGTTAATCATAAGCTATCATTTATGAAAACATATATATTTACTCATCGCTATCACTATCAGAGTCAATATTGTTGCCATTTTCCATCTTCCAGCGCTTGTATCGATCTATCAAGTCCTGAAGGTTGCGTACACTCTTAGCTCTTCGGATGAATGGATGTCGCTGTAAGTCTTTTGCTGAAGGCCGCTGGGAACACATACAGAAACACAGGTCTATATGTGCCTCACTCTGGGAAAATGGGGCTTAATGCATGTGTGTAGTGTTGTCCGAGGTTAGCCAGTGCTGATCAGGCTAAACAGGCACAACACTTGTTGGTTTAACGTAACTTTTCGTTTAAATGAAATCTCTCCTTAATAAAAATCCAGTTTATGGGGTAAGTGATGAGCAGCAAACAGCATAAAACCTGAACAGACTGCGAGTTACTCACAGGCTGTTCTGGTTTTATGCTGTTTGCAAAAGTCATTTTCACTTTGCTTCTGAGAGGGAAAGGGTTAAATAGTACCTATAATGTGCAATCTTGCTATATAAAGTCAATTAATAACAAGTTCTAATTTAAGGTTCGAGTATAAATACTACTACACTACCTTTACGAAATTGAGGGCTTACAACAGTTAAATTTATTCATGTACACCTTGGCATTACACAGTAGAACTATAGCTATAAATTGTACAAGAAATAAATTAATTTTAAATTAACACATATCAACTGACTTAGCTAAATGCAG
Organism: Dreissena polymorpha; assembly: GCF_020536995.1. Lineage (NCBI taxonomy): Eukaryota > Metazoa > Mollusca > Bivalvia > Myida > Dreissenidae > Dreissena > Dreissena polymorpha. The sequence goes on from NC_068360.1 coordinate 32,480,462, forward strand.
TGAACATGCAGTATCTTAAAGGTACTTTTGATAACGATTAAGTTACATATTTGGGCTGATTTTGGTGCAAATAAACATCCCTACACTTGACATCTCTTTAACAAAAACTGATCATAGACCGATTACACTATTTGTGTAAGATTACAAACATTTGAAGTGACTTCTACATCAAAACCTGTGTGATTATAGGCCGATAACTGCGTTATCAATGGTATATGATACTCTCCATTTGTCAAATAAATTTACAAGTTACTTGATGTACCTTTGATGTAAGTATGAGTTCCACATTTATCCCTATAAAGTGTGTGCGTAACATGGTACAATAATCCCTATCGTTGTTTCTGCATTAAGTTTAACATCTATCATAAATACAGAGTCACAAAGTTACTTAACTCTAAATTTTTGTAAGTAAAAAATTGAGCATATTTCTGCAGGTCAGATTTATATGCCTCGGTCAATAACATACATTTTGACCTTGATGTCTAAGACATTTTTGACATACGAATAAATATTGGTGGTAGTTCTCACATATTCTTGTTGCACGCTATATTTACCACAGCATTACACCAATGATGATGACACAAACTAAAACTTGAACATTTTGGTGTTGGTGAATAGAAAAGCTAAATTCATTTGTCAGCTATCGATTGAACATAACATTCTCATTACTCACATTTGTTGGATCCTTATTTAAACAGAATTCTACAAATTCTTTGAAACTCTTTGAGTAATTTCCCGTTAACTGTGGAGGATTGTTTTTCGGAATGAGGAACAGAACTCTCATGGGGTGAAGCTCCGAGTTTGGGGGCTCCCCCTTGGCCAACTCTATTGCTGTGATGCCTAAACTCCAGATATCAGCCTGCAACAAAGCAAACCTGAATTGTGACGTTGCTCACGAGTGCAAAGGTTTGGCAACCTCTACAGCTGTGAAGAATCTATTATTAAAATTTTATTTTTTATTCTTTCTGATTGTAAACTGTTCTAATTCAACAACCAATTAAAAGAGTGAAGTTTCGACCAAAAGTGAATATATCTTCTTTATTCTTAGTGTTAAATCTATAGATTGGCTTATTAATTACCGTATGTGCAATTTTTGTTTTGTATCCAGGATAGTAAATGACACTTGAAGCTTGAATTTATTTGCTTATTAAAAGTATTCTCCTACAAAATAATGCAAAAGAATCATAAACGCTGACGGACAATTTCACACAGGATCTACCTTAGTATCATACGCTGACTGCTTTATCACTTCGGGGGCCATCCAAAACGGAGTGCCTACGAATGTGTTTCGTTTATTCATAGTGTTTGTTAGTTGACCAGCAACACCGAAATCTGCCAGCTTCACGTCCCCTTGTTCGGACAGCAACACATTGGCAGCTGCAACAGAACATGAAACAAGGCTATGAGCCTCAGTCTGAAAAACGGGACTCAATGTGTCTTGTTCTGAGAAAACTGGGCTTAATTCATGTGCGTAAAGTGTCGTCCCAGATTAGCCTGTGCAGTCCGCACAGGCTAATCAGGGACGACACTTTCCGCTTTAATGGAATTTTAGTTTCAAGGAAGTCCCTCCTCCGTACTGAAAATCAAGTTTAGGCGGAAAGTGTCGTCCCTGATTAGCCTGTGCGGACTGCACAGGCTAATCTGGGACGACACTTTACGCACATGCATTATGACCAGCTTTCACAGAACAAGACACAAATGCATAAGCGTAAAGTGTTGCTCCAGATTAGCCTGTGCAGTCCACACAGGTTAATCAGGAACCACACTTTCCACTTTTGTGGTATTTGTCCTTAAAAGGAAGCCTTTTCTCAGCGAAAATCCAGTTAAGGATGAAAACATCGTCCCAAACGGCACATGGTCATCTTGGGTGAGACTTTACAAACATGAATAAAGATCCTTTTTTGCCAGAGTGAGGCTCCTATGTATTTTGACCATAACAGAGGGGAAACAGACAATCCGGTAGCAGGCTCCTATGTATTTTGACCATAACAGAGGGGAAACAGACAATTTGGTACCAGGCTCCTAAGTATTTTGACCATAACAGAGGGGAAACAGACAATCCGGTACCAGGCTCCTATGTATTTTGACAATAACAGAGGGGAAACAGACAATCCGGTACCAAGCTCCTATGTATTTTGACAATAACAGAGGGGAAACAGACAATCCGGTACCAGGCTCATGTATTTTGACCATAACAGAGGAGAAACAGACAATCCGGTACCAGGCTCCTATGTATTTTGACAATAACAGAGGGGAAACAGACAATCCGGTACCAGGCACCTATGTATTTTGATCATAACAGAGGGGAAACAGACAATCCGGTACCTCTCTGACATAGTTGAATTAAATGTGGGCTGGCAGCAAACACAGACCAAACAAGGACATTAATTTCAGAGTGGTTCAAACTTTCACGACAAACCAAATGAACCTATCTTTATTTAAGACTTTCCTAGTATTCTATCATGCAATTTATACAATAGTCGTTTGTGTTTGTTTGAAACATCCCGTACATTAAAAATGTCTATCCCATATCTATCCTTAGTTAGTTTAACCCATTAGTAAATTCTATTTAAAGCATTAGGCTCATCGAGTGTGTTCCCTGTGTGGAGAACCAGAAACATGGATGTGACACACTGCCAGCTCTGTTAACGCTCATTTTATCAATTTATATTCAATGTAAATACAAATTCAACCATACAGCTGTTGTAGCTTTTTATTACACAAATAATAGATAAATAATACAAATAAATTTTCAATTCTCAGCTTTGTATTATGACAAACTTACAGTAGATTTGTCCTATTTGGAAAGTTGCAATATTTCTATTATATAATAACACAGAAAGAAACAATTAAAACTTAATATAATCCAATTCATCATTATATTGAAGAAACATTTAAATTTCAAAGTCATGAAACCAGGTTTTCAAGGTGTCAGTTGAAAAAAAAAAGGAATCAAAAGCTTAATATGCAAGTAGGTTACCTACAAAAACAAATTCATAAAAAATTCAGTACTAGGTAGGGAGAAACATTTTTGACACATGTCATCTGGTAGAGGAAATTTGTGGGAAGATATTTTAAAATTACATGGTGAATGTTAAGTAACAGACCGTAGAAGTTGTGCTACAATTAAGTTTGATCTTTGACCTCTTAGTGTGACCTTGACCTTTGAGATAGGGAGACTAGTGTTCCATGTGCAACATGCTCTCCTAATGCTGGTAATGTGTGGTCAGTTCTTTCAAAATTGCATGATGAACAGCAAAGTTGCAGTAGAGACAAGATGTTTAGTGGCCAAATTTCATCTTTGACCTCATAGTGAGACCTTGACCTTTGCAGAAAGGAGACAGGTGATACATCGGACACATTGTGTAATGATGGTGGACTTTTGTAGCATGTTGAATTACAAAATGACAGTCCCAAAAAGATCGGATGCACATAGGCACCAACTCCCACAGACAATCAACCAACCCTTGTGACTGCTGTATCGCGCTTTCTGCAAGTGGGCTCATCAAAAACTGTGGTGTATGGAATGTCTGTGTTCCAATGATATTTACCTATTGCTATATACATGTACCCAAAGAGTAATATTGGAGTTTCCAGTAATATTTCTAGCATTAAAGACAAAATTCGGATGTCCTAAAATATATAACTGTATACAGATGATATTGTGCCCCAAAAATTAAATGTACTAACATAACAGAGCATTGAATAAATATGTCCAAATTATTATTGATTTTATAAGAAGTTGATTTCAAAGATAAATTGTTGAAGATATTTCAAATGAAAGCATAATCAATATTTCGTTTAAATAACTTACAAAAAACTTATTTTTCATGAGCATAAGTTATAATGCAACATTCATTCAAATGTTTTATTATTGGATTTTATTAACACTAACGCCCACCATTCAGCAATTTATGTCCACAAGATATTTTGTTTTTGCTATCTTTTGAAACCTGCACAAAGGTGTGTTAAAAAATGATTGCTTTGAAGACACACAATTAACCTTTTATGTGACATCAACAAACTAAATCGGAAACATAATAATCATGATAATATAAATATTCAAAGAACAATTTCTGTCCCTATTCATTGAGGCTGTTACATCATGTCTACACATTGTTTAATTTTGTGAAAATACCTGGGCTGGTTTTGATTGTAAAAAAATTCTTGCAGTTGTCTATTTGTATTTTTAAATATTGATTGTTTTGCAAATATATATTTAGCAAAAACTCTGACAAAATTGGTTGAGTTCAAAAGTGGTTCCGGTCCATTGAAAAACATGGCCGCCAGTTGGTGGGGCAGTTTTCCTTATTTGGCTATAGAGAAACCTATGAAGATTGGGCATGAAATGTGACTTCTACAGTGTTTACAAGTTTTTCCTTTTTTTTGACCTAGTGACCTAGTTTTTGCAGCACAACCCTGTTTCAAACTCAACCGAGATTTCATTGGGACGAAGCTTCTGACCAAGTTTCATGAAGATCGGACAATTAATGTGGCATCTAGAGTGGTTACAAACAAATGTTAACGGACGGACGACGGACAAAGACCAGTCTCAAAAGCTCACATGAGCAATCAGGTGAGCTAATAAAACCAATCTTTTCACCAAGTTTCATGATGATTGGGCAAATAATGTGAGTTCTAGAGTGTTTACAAGCATTTTTTACTATATAAATATAAGAAAACTGCCCCCCCCCCGGCAGCCATGTTATTCAACTGACCGGAACCATTTTCGAACTCAACTCTTGTATCAACGAAACAAATGTTCTGACCAAATTTCATGAAAATTAAGCCAAAAATGTGACTTCTAGAGTGTTCACATGTTTTCACTATATACATATAGAGAAAAATGCCCCGCCCACTGGCGGTCATGTTTTTTCACCCATCTAGACTATTTTCAAACTCGTCCGAGATATCAATAAAACCAATGTTTTGACCAACTTTCATGATGTTTGGGCAAAAAATGTGACTTCTAGAGTGTTAACAAGGTTTCTCTATAGCCAAATAAGGAAATCTGCCCCGCCCACTGGCGGCCATGTTTTTCAACGGACGGGAACCACTTTTGAACTCAACCAACATATCGTTAAGGCAAACATTTTGACACAGTTACATGAAGATTGGGCATGAAATGTGACTTCTACAGTGTTTACAAGGGTTTTCTTTTTTTGACCTAGTGACCTAGTTTTTGACCCAGCATGACCCAGTTTCGAACTCGATCAAGATATCATTGGGACAAATCTTTTGACCAAGTTTCATGAAGATCGGACAATAAATATGGCCTCTAGAGTGTTTACGAACAAATGTGGACTGACGACGGACGGACAAATGGTTGGACGACGGACGGACTACGGACAAAGACCAGTCACAAAAGCTCACCTGAGCAATCAGGTGAGCTAAAAAAAAAAGGAAAGTTTATTTTCTCCTACTTATCGACTCAGAATTTCAGAATATTATTAGATATGGACCCAAAAGCCCTGTTTGCGTGTCTTTTTCAATAAACGATTTCCTGAATGTGTTTGTTTTGTTTCTTCAGTTGGATTTATTGTGCATTTTTCAACTGTTATTCAGACATATCAAATAACACTTTTCCTGAAATAGCTGGTTTACAAGTTCTCCGTGCACACACCTCTATGGGTAACTGACAACTGCCTTACTTGATTCAATGGTTAGGGATGATCTCCTTAGAAAAAATTTCATGACCAACCCCGACACAAGTGGCTGGGCCAGGAATTGAAATCTTGGATTTTTTGTCAATTAGCGCTCTAGCAATTGAGTGAGCTGGCCAGATAAATTAAAATACAAACACATTTATTTGCACAGTCGTAGATTCATTTTTGTTTAAAAAAACAGATTACCGATTATCAATATTAACTAGATATATATCAAAGCGCTGAAGGCACTGAAGTTGTTCGCTATTGCATAATCTTAGACGCAACTCAGCTTTCAAAATTGTGGCATAGCTTTTTATATCGTAAGTTTGAAATGAACACAACCCATTCAAATTTATAAAGAGTGTGTATTAAAGCACAGGTTGAGATGTGTGTGCACTGTTTATCCTCATATTTATGTTATAGAGATAACTTAGACAAAAAAACAACAATAGGTCTCTTTTTTTCACAATTGGTTGCTGCACTGGCAACCATCTTTAGAATTTTGGTTGCCTTGCTAAAAAATAACAAGCCTATAATCATGTACATGTTGTGTTATGTGTATCTAATACTTTATCTATTTTCTTTAAATCATTGAGCAACAATTTCGCCCACATGACAGACTTTTAATGCAGCATTAAGCCCAGTTTTCTCTGAAAGCAGATTTTAATGATAAAATGGCCAATGTCGTAGCACAAGCTGTTATAAACACTAGACTGGCCAATATCGTGGCACAAGCTCTTAAACACTAATATTGATAACATACAGGCTGTCTGCAGTGTACCAGTGGTGAAGTATAAACAGGCAGTGGTTATCGTTCCTAGCCTAGCTAACAGCAGACTGACTTGCAGTTATCGTTCCTAGCGTAGCTAACAGCAGACTGACTTGCAAAACTGCCTTTACATTAGGTGTGAGTTAACGCTCACAACTAAAAATTGCACAATTTTGTACAGTCCACATACACTTTTTAAAGTTTACATTTTTAATACTAAGAGCAGAGGATAAAACAGTTGAATCTAGTAATAAACTGCAAAGCAGAAAAAAACGTTTTACAGTAAATCCTCAAAAATATTTATTTTTTTCACAGGAAAACCTCTTACTAGCCAGTTGGACAGATTTCATCTCCTTTAAAAAAAATATATATCAAGACTTATAAACTTAATCAATAGATTATTATTTTGTGACTTGTAACAAAGACTAGACTATTCTGCACAATCATTTAACTCACATAAGGCCTCAATCAAAAATACTGCATAATTGTGCCTGCCACATGCCACCGAGAGAAAAATGTTGATAGTTGCAATGTATTACTTGATAAGCTACAAATCAATAGAAATTAATGCATTATGGATGCACAAGACGTGCATCTCTCAACCAAGATCTGATTTCAATTAAAGCCGCACGTCACTGAGTTTTTGTTAATGCTTAATTAAACAATTGATGTGAGGTGGTAGATGGGGTAATATGACACTCACAGGTATAATCTGGTTTATACCTACCCAATAACATGCCATGATTCATATGTTTGTAAACAGAGTCAGCGATATGCATCCAATTAAAATGGAGCATATGATAATTTATGCATTCTATTTACATTGTTTATATTTGCACTCCCCAGTGCAAGTTCAAAATGAGTATGCCCTAAATAACGTATCTACACAAATTTGAAATATATAACTGAACAACATTAAATTAGATCAATTTAATTATGAAATGCGACCCTGGGGGGCTTTACCTATTAACAAAAAATAAACAATAGCAATTAATTCACATAAATCTTTATTCTTTTAATATACATTTAATGCAAGCAGACCTAATTTAAGTAAATAATTCATTTATAGACATTAATAACTTTGTGCACCATGTTCTCAAAACACAGTATACTGCTGTATATTAAAATGACGCGCACTAGAAACTTAAAACCACCATAATACTTGCACACAGTTTTGCAAAAGACGCTAGCAAAAAAAACCTGACCAACCTAAACCAGTACATTTATGACTAAGCAGTATTCTCTTTCTTCATCCATGTTCTTGATATGCAGATTAAAATGCTGTTTGCAATATCAAGGGCAGAGAAAGAATGGTTTAAACACTTGTTTGCTTGTAAAAAATGCAACACTCTGTTTCGTAAGAAGTGTTTTATTGCAAATTCACTGCATCTGGAAATAATTGTTATCCCTAGCCTAAAATCCCATGATTCAATGTTTTTGGTGTCTTCCAAAAAAATCTTTTTTTTTTTTAAATAATGGCCCAATCATCTTGCTGTGTACTGTACAGACAATTTTATCGAAATTCTAGTTTCCTGCTGGACTTTTCGTTAAAATTAAAAATTTAAATTTGACACTGGTATGTGAATGATGTTTTTTTCATTCATGTGACCTAATATTCATAGGAATTATGTAAAATTTCCAGATGTTCAGGGCCATAAAAATCGACCTAGTTATGAGTCACAGACACTCATGCCCCCACAACACATATCAACTTTATATTCTACAGTGGACAAAAAGACAAATGGTCATAATTTTCTAAAACCGGTTGCAAAATTTCTTTCTTGAAGATAAATTTTAACATTTAAATCAATCAACTGGGAAAGTATGAGCAAGGGCCACCCAGTAGTTGAGATGAGTGGAAAACAAAAGCTTTTCAATATGTAACATTCTGATAAGTACAATGCTTATTGCCTCTTACTTCATGGGGACAAACAAAAAATTATCAAATGGAAGATCTAAAAACCTGGTAGAGCGACCTTTCATTTTTATATTAAATTTAATATAATTGCATCGTTATTTGACCATGCTGTATGTTAAAGATGATGACTAAGATATTTTTTACATCAAATACACATGAGCCGTGCTCTCAGAAAAGGGGGTTAAATGCATGTGCGTACAGTGTCATCCCAGATTTGCCTGTGCAGTCCGCACAGGCTAATCAGGGACCACATTTTCCACTTTTATGATAATTTTTGTTAACAGAAAGTCTTTTATTAGCAAAAATAAAGTTTAGGCGGAAAGTGTTGTCACTGATTAGCCTGTGCAGACTGCACAGGCTTATCTGGGATGACACTTTACGCACATGCATTACACCCACTTTTCACAGAGCACTGCCCATACATTGTATATACCAACATGTAGTAAGCACTCACCTGATACACATCAACATATTTTATTAGTGACATGATTACATTTCCATTGATCACACTGGTGGGGAATTTCATGGTGGTAGATTTTAAGGATTTTATAGTCGTATATTTACAAAATGTAAAGTAATTTCAAGTGTGTTACGAGTCAATAACTCTACACTCATAGTGACGAAATTTTAATATACATGCTTTCTTTGTCATTTAACAAATGTAAATGCCAAATACACTACAACGCAGATATATCGCGGTTGTTGGGGTCCAAAGATCGCGAGCGCGATATATCCGGCGGGCGATATAACTCGAGAAATGTCTAACTAAATTGTATTGCGGTTAATTTGTCAAATTTCCCCAATGTTTTCATTTTATATACGGCGCTACTACATATTTGTATAGTGATAATTGCAAACCAATTCTACAATAAACATTTTTCATAACTACATATGTATCTTTATTTATCATTAAAACCAAAATGTAAATTATATTTTTCATTTTCATGTACGATCGCTCGTGAAACAGTTCAAAACAAGAATTATTGCCGTAAAAAAAACGTATAAAATATAATTGTGCATATATTCGAATTTACGCTTATAAATAGTCCTATTGAAGGAACTGAAACAGCATAACGGTAACGATACAGCGTGTTTGAATTATATGTTATTAAGAGGAAATGTCAATGCCACATATTTCGCGAAATACCGCGGTGCTTTAGTTGAAATTTACACAAAACTTTTAATGGAAATAAAATTATCTTAATGTTGTACCCGCTGCGGATTTTTTATTTAGAAATAAATACACCCACGCCAATTTTCGCGCGCTTTGTATCAGAACAAAGAAATTCATGACCAGTACCGAAATTTAACGATTTATATACCAGTAAACTGCCATTATTGCCTTTGAAATGACACATAGAACAAATCCCACAATTTCATTTAACACACCCTTAAGATCCAATATTCTCCAGATTTAGATTCACTTACCTGAAATTTTAGTTTATCATCAGATTCAAATAAAACATCTTCAAACTTCCAACATTCCATCCATTTCCAAACAATTCAATAACTCCCAAAATCCCACCATTTTAACTAATTATCTTCCTTAATCCCTATGCCCCCCTTTTTTCAATCACTTTCCTTATCCCAAAATCAAACTAAAGTATTACCAATAACATACTAGTCCCCACATGTTGCTTTATATTTTGACTTCAACCCCCATAAATTCCCTTTATCCTGTTTTCCTAATCACCCAAGATTTTCCAAGATCTTCCTTTTACCCCAATCATGCACTGATTACTAAATATCTGCTTTTAACACTTTCACACACCCATTCCCAAATCCATCCCTTTATTCCCTTCCATTTCCAAATGCTTCCAACCCCTGCATAAACGCAATCCTTCGAAGATATCCTTCACAATTTCAACCAAGCACACACCTTTAATGTCACGATGTAGTTTCCGTTCGGAATGCAAGTATTCCAAGCCTTTCAGGATTTCACGTAGAATAATTGATATATCGTTCTCATCAAAGTGTCCGGCTTTCATAAGGTCTAATGCTGATCCACCCCCAAGGTACTCCATAATGATCCACAGGTTTGAACCCTAGAAAAAAGGAAAAGAAATAAAGTAGATATGAGCCTTGCTTGGGTAAAACAGGGTATAAAGCATGTATGTAAAGTGTCATCCTAGATTAGCCTTTGAAAGCCACATAGGCTTATCATGAGCGACGACACTTTCCACTTTTATGGTATTTTTCATTTAACCCTTTGCATGCTGGGAAATTTGTCGTCTGCTAAAATGTTGTCTGCTGAATTTCTAAAATTAGCATTTTCTTCGATTTTTTCAAAGAATATTATCAGAATAGCAAACAGTTTGGATCCTGATGAGTTGCCACGTTCTGTGGCGTCTCATCTGGATCCAAACTGTTTGCAAAGGCCTTCAAAATTCGGTTCCAGCACTGAAAGAGTTCAAGGAAAATTCTTTTAAGCGAAAGTCAAGTTCTGGGCGAAAGTGTCATCCCTGATCAGCCTCTGCTGACTGCACAGGCTGATATGAGACTCTGCTGACTGCACAGGCTGATATGAGACAACACTTAACTCACATGTATTTAGCCCTGTTTCTAACAGTGCAGCTCATATCAAGAAGTAGCAGAAAGCAGGGCCAGCATTCAGTTGTACTTTTTAAAAATTATTTGAGTATAGTCAAACTAGTAATGAATAATTTTTTTGCATAAATTTATGGTTTTGGATATCTTATTTTGGGTAAATTTGCACTCTCTTCCAATGGCGAAAATCCATCCTTGGCCATAATCTCTCGTATTTCTTAAAAAGTAATTTCCAAGGAAGTAAATAATAAGCATTACTTAAGACGTGTTTTATTTCTAATAATTTTATAAGCTTATTAAAGTTTGCATATATGGGGATTCAAAAGTCTTGCATCATTAAGACAAAAGGTTGATTAGAGTATGATAAACTAGAGCTTTGTCACTGATGTGAAGTATACCCCCACATGCTGCATTGACACAGAATATTTTGAACGCTGTCTTCACAAAACAAGAGAAGCTAATTTATGGCGATTTTTAAGAATTATTATGCCAATATCATTTATGGCCATTTTGACCTTTGAACTCTTGAATTCTTTTGCATGACACGCCATCCAATGACTGTGAACAAAATAAATGTACAGAGTCATTTTAGATCTCACAATGAATGACATAGTTATGGCCCAGACAAGCTCATTTATGGCAATTTTTTACTTTTGAACTTGACCTTGGAGATATCGATGTGATTTTTTCGCATGACACACTGTCCAATTATTGCGAAAAAATGTACCGAGTAATTTTAAAATCTCACAATGAATGACATAGTTATGGCCCGAGATTTATGGTCATTTTTTACCTTTGAACTCAAAGTGTGACCTTGACGTTGCAGATATCGACATTATTCTTTCGCATGACACACTGTCCAATGATGGTGAACAAATTTGCCAAAATGATTTTAAATTCTCACAATGAACAACATAGTTATGGCTCAGACAAGCTCATTTATGGCCATTTTTGACCTTTGAACTCAAAGTGTGACCTTGACATTGGAGATATCAACATAACTCTTTCGCATGACACACCGTCCAATGACGGTGAACAAATTTGCCAAATGATTTTAAAATCTCACAATGAACGACATAGTTATGGTCCGGACAAGCTCATTTATGGCCATTTTTGACCTTTGAACTCAAAGTGCGACCTTGACCCTGGAGATATCGATGTTATTCTTTTGCATGACACACCACCCAATGATGGTGAACAAATGTGTCAAATGATTTTAAAGTCTCACAATAAATGACAAAGTTATGGCCCGGACAAGCTCATTTATTGGCAACTCCAAGTGTTACCTTGACCTTGGAGATATTGAAATACTTCTTTTGCATGACACACCGTCCCATGATGGTGAACAAATGTACCAAGTCATTTTAAAATCTAACGATAAATGACATAGTCATGGTCCGGAAAACTTTCTGTTTAAAACTCAATAAGTGACCCCCTGAGCTAGTTTTTGACCCAGCATGACCCATATTCAAACTTGACCTAGACATCATCTAGATACAACTTCTGACCAAGTTTGGTGAAGATGGGATGAAATTTTCGACAGATCGACAGACAAAGTGACTCCTATATAGCCCCCATTACCAAAGGTAATGGGGGTATAAAAATGATAATGTTAACATGATTTTAATTCCTACACGACCTGCACAAGCCTTTTAAATGAAATGAACACTGTATTTAACTATTCAATTCAAAGGATAGGTCCTTTTTAGCATTGTTGTCAGGGTAATTCAAGCATGATAATTATCATGTATTGAAATCTATGCAAGGATCATGTTTGAATGTTTGAAAAATCTAAGTTGTGGTAAAATGTTTTATTACTTGTCACTAGAAATACAATCTCTTAAAACCTTCATAAAAACTTATGTAAAGTATTATGCAATATTTGAAGATAAAAACAGTCCACAAATATGTCTTCAATTGTCATAACAATATGTATCATTATTAAACAATGTAGAAGTTTAAGCTATTTACCTAACTGTCTTTTGTTAATAATGGCTACAGAAGTAACATACTAGTGAAAATGGTGGAAAACTTCAAATATGTTCAATTGGAAACCCTGAGATTTGTCTAAAGACAAAAAAACATTGAAACACATTCTGGGAAAACTGGGCTTAATGCCTATGCATAAAGTGTTGTCCCATATAAACCTGTGCTGTCTGCACAGGCTAATCTGGGACTTCATTTTCCGCTTTTATGGAATTTCTCACTTTAAGAAAGTCTCTTCTTGATGATAATCCAGTCTAGGTGGAAAGTGTTGCCCCTGGTTAGCCTGTGTCAACTGCTTGCGCTAATCTGGGACTATACGTAAGGCACATGCATTCAGACCTGTTCCCCCAGAATGTGGCTCCATGGCAAACAGCAATATGAGGTGAGGACTGTTACCTTAAGGAATGATCTGTTATACTTGGTGACTGTTATCTTAAGGTATTATCCATAATACCCTTGGTGACATGAGGACTGTTACCTTAAGGAATGATCCGTAATACTTGGTGACATGGGGACAGTTACCTTAAGGAATGATCCATAATACTTGGTGATGTGGGGACAGTTACCTTAAGGAATGATCTGTAATACTTGGTGACATGAGAACAGTTACCTTAAGGAATGATCCGTAATACTTGGTTACATGGGGATAGTTACCTTAAGGGATGATCCGTAATACTTGCGAGCAATTGGAACAGTTACCTTATGGAATGATCCGTAATACTTGGTTACATGGGGATAGTTACCTTAAGGAATGATACGTAATACTTGGTGATGTGGGGACAGTTACCTTAAGAAAAGATCCGTAATACTTGGTGACATGAGGACAGTTACTTAAAGGAATGATACGTAATACTTGGTGAAGTGGGGAATGTTACCTTAAGGAATGATCTGTAATACTGTGACATGAGAACAGTTACCATAAGGAAATCGTAATTCTTGGTTACATGGGGATATTTACCTTAAGAAATGATTTGTAATACTTGGTGACTTGGGAACAGTTTCCGTAAGGAATGATCCGTAATACTTGGTGACGTGAGATATTTACCTTAAGGAATGATCCGTAATATTTGGTTACACGGGGATATTTACCTTAAGGAATGATCTGTTATACTTGGTGTCATAGGGACAGTTACCTTGAGGAATGATTTGTAATACTTGGTGACATGGGAACAGTTACCATAAGGAATGATCCGTAATACTTGGTGACGGGGGATATTTACCTTAAGGAATGATCCGTAATACTTGGTGACATGGGAACAGTTACCTTAAAGAATGATCTGTAATACTTTGTTACATGAGGACAGTTACCTCAAAGAATGATCCGTAATACTTGTTGACATGAGAACAGTTACCTTAAGGAATGATCCATAATACTTGGTGACATGGGGAGAGTTACCTTAAGGAATGATCCATAATACTTGGTGACATGGGGAGAGTTACCTTAAGGAATGATCCGTTATACTTGGTGATATGGCGACAGTTACTTAAAGGAATGATTCGTAATACTTGGTGACATGGGAACAGTTACCTTAAGGCAGTGCCCCAGATAAGCTGCGTATCTGCGTCTTTCACCCTATTAAAATGTCTATAAACGCAAAGAAATTCAATAACATGCGTATTGAAAACGCAACCATTTTGATTTTTACGCAAATTCGTCAAATTCGATGCGTACGACACAATAGCTTCGTTCGAAAATGCTTTGCTTATTTTCGTTATTTTCTCTTTGAAATAATTATCGTCACGCGTCTTTATTAAGCAAGCGCCTGGATGACGGAGCATGAAAACAGTCAAGCTTTATTCAAACTCTCTGCGTTCTAGATTTCATAGTTAAATAAAGCGTCTGATCAAATTATTTTCCTCGACATACATGCGTTTTTAATCTGACTTTATCCGTCGCTCATTGTACACGTATTTATAAAGCGCCTGTACTTTCAGTTTCTATAACGATGCGAAATAAAAAAAATTAAGAGAGGTCGAAAGGCGTCCGCTATTGTTGCGCAAAAATGTCAGTCGATCGCAAACTGTTTCGAACCAAGAAAGCAAGAGCCAAATGATCATTCGTGTTATCGATTTTTTTTGTTTTAAGTTTATATTAAGGACAGTTTCAATGATTAAAAATGTTATGAAACATCAGTTCATTAAAGTTAATTATGATAGTTTAAAGTTTTATTGAATCAATACAAGTGAGCATCTTCCACAAAGGTAAACACCAGTGATATAAAGGTATGCATTTTTATTAATCATTTCACCCTATTTCAAGAAGGAAATCACCCTATTTTTCAAAATCGATGGGTGAAAACCCTATTTCTCAAATAATTATCTGGGGCACTGCTTAAGGAATGATCCATAATACTTGGTGACATGGGGACAGTTACCTTAAGGAATGATCCATAATACTTGGTGACATGGGGAGAGCTACTATAAGGAATGATCCGTAGTACTTGGTTACATGGGGACAGTTACCTTAAGGAATGATCCATAATACTTGGTGACATGGGGACAGTTACCTTAAGGAATGATCCATAATACTTGGTGACATGGGGACAGTTACCTTAAGGAATGATCCGTAATACTTGGTGATGTGGGGACAGTTACCTTAAGGAATAATCGTTAATACTTGGTGACATGGGGATAGTTACCTTAAGTAATGATCCATAATACTTGGTGACGTGGGGTTATTTACCTCAAGGAAGGATCCTTAATACTTGTTGACATAGGGAAAGTTACCTTAAGGAATGATCCGTAATACTTGGTGACATGGGGACTGTCACACTGGGACAGGACCATGATCTCCTGCTGGATGTCCTCTATCTCATCCTCAGCCTCCTCCAAGTCGATGATCTTTATAGCAACCACCTCCTGCAAGCAACACAAATATGTGACTCTTAAGAACTATACATTTTTGGGGGTAATTATAAGTATTGCTCATGTGTGTTGCATGAATTTTCAAGGTTTTGCATGTATTTGTTGCTGGGTGAATTTCAAGGATTGCTCATTTGTACAGGTGAATTTCAAGGATGTTGTATGTGTACTGGGTGAATTTCAAGGATTGCTGATGTGTGTTGGGGGAATTTCAAGGATTGCTCATGTGTACTGGGTGAATTTCAATGATTGGTCATGTGTACTGGGTAAATTTCAAGGATTGCTCGTGTGTACTGGGTGAATTTCAATGATTGGTCATGTGTACTGGGTAAATTTCAAGGATTGCTCGTGTGTGCTGGGTGAATTTCAATGATTGGTCATGTGTACTGGGTAAATTTCAATGATTGATCATGTGTGTTGGGTGAATTTCAAGGATTGCTCATGTGTACTGGGTGAATTTCAATGATTGGTCATGTGTACTGGGTGATTTTCAAGGATTGGACATGTGTACTGGGTGAATTTCAAGGAATGCTCATGTGCTGGTGAATGTCAAGGATTGCTCACATGTACTGGGTGAATTCCAAGGATTGCTGTGTGTTGGGTGAATTTCAAGGATTGCTCATGTGTGCTGAGTGAATTTCAAGGATTGCTCATGTGTGCTGAGTGAATTTCAAGGATTTCTCATGTGAACTGGTGAATTTCAAGGATTTTTCATGTGTACTGTGTGAATTTCAAGGATTGAACATGTGTGCTGGGTGAATTTTAAGGATTGCTCATGTGTGCTGGTGAATGTCAAGGATTGCTCATGTGTACTGGGTTAATTTCAAGGATTGATCATGTGTGCTGGTTGAATGTCAAGGATTGCTCATGTGTACTGGGTTAATTTCAATGAATGATCACATATAGTGGGTGAATTTCAAGGATTGCTCATGTATGTTGGGTGAATTACAAGGATTGGTCATGTGTGCTGGGTGAATTAGAAGGATTGCTCATGTGTGCTGGGTGAATTTCAAGGATTGTTCATGTTTGCTGGGTGAATTTCAAGGATTGATCATGTGTGCTTGGTGAATTTCAAGGATTGCTCATGTGTGCTGGGTATATTTCAAGGATTGATCATGTTTGCTGGGTCAATTTCAAGGATTGCTTATGTGTGTTGGGTGAATTTCAAGGATTGATCATGTGTGCTTGGTGAATTTCAAGAATTGCTGTGTACTGGGTGAATTTCAATGATTTTTCATGTGTACTGGGTGATTTTAAGGATTGCTCATGTGTGCTGGGTGAATTTCAATGTTTGTTCATGTGTGTTGAGTGAATTTCATAAAATTCCTCGTGTGCGCTGAGTGAATTTCAAGGATAGATGTACAACTGTTTTTATCTCATTCTCTTTCCCTCTGAACTTGTCTAATCTAAGTCTATGCTTTATTAGAACTAACCTGTGTTTCATTGTCAATGCCTTTAAACACACTTCCAAATGACCCCTTTCCAATCTGCTCCAGTTTGGTGAAGCGAACTTCTGGATCTATTAACATCTTGGAAGCCCGCTGAAAGACAGGAGGCCATGATAAATAATTCAAATGAACTAACAGGAACTATTATCATGTACCTACTTAGAAATGTCAATATACTTTATGGTTAGTTTATCACCTTTCTTATTAGATACACTTTTTAAAGGCTTCATTTCCAACCCTTAGGCAAAACTCCAAATAACATACACAAACACATACACGAGGGCCTAATATTCATAAAGCTCCTTATCTTAACCCTTTACCACTTAGATATTTTGACGCATTTCTAGTCCCTTAGAAAGTAACATTAAATTATTAACCTTTCTTACCATATTCAAGTTTTAAAGGCTTCATTTCCAACCCTTAGGCACTCATGAGAACCAACCAGCATAAAACCTGACTCGCAGGCTGTTCTTGTCTTACATGTATGCTTGTTGCATAATGCAATTTTCCTTTGCTTATTAAAGGGAAAGGGTAATATTGTTGAACATTGCCATTTGAGAAAGGCACAAAATCTTTTCACAAGATCATAAACAAATGAAGTTTTTGTGAGAAACTGTCCTTGTTGCTATGATTTCTACTTCAGATTCAATAGTTTGGCACCAAACCCTTGCAATGCAATAGTTTGTATATTCCTTAGGGTTTGTTTATGCTACAAAGAGTGGCAAAGTCTGACATTTTAATAGTTTGCCATTTGTATCTCTAAATGGCCAGTCTGTGCATTTGTATACATGTACTAACTGTGTACATTCTCACAAAATTTCAATTGTCTTTACATCCATGACTAGCAGGGAAATATGGGTAAATGAATTAGAAACTTACAATACATAACATTTAACTTGTTTAATGTACCACAGGATTTTAGAATGCAACAGGCATGTTGCTCATATGTTAAATATGTTGGGCACATTAGTCAATTAAAAACATTATCCAAAATATGCAATGCAATCAACTCAACCAAACTGTTGGAAAAATTTCTTGTAAAAGAGAAGATTCTATGTGCTTCATATTCATAGATATTAAAATGAAATAGTTACTGGAAAACTAGAGACACATGTACGTATTGAAAAGTATAGTAACATGCTTATGAACATGCACATAAGTCATAACATGGGAAAATAATGCTAGTATGAAATATGCACAGACTGATGAGGACTTACACATAGCTATAATAAAGAACAGTCATCAATGGTAATAACTTTCATTTACATGTTGCGTGAATTAAATACCGTGATGATGATTGTTTAACCGACATGACAGACTTGAACAAAGATGTTTCATCTGACATTTTATCAACTAATATCTATCTGATGTTGTATAATTCACTATGTACAACAGACCTGTAAAATTAGTACAAAG
Organism: Dreissena polymorpha; assembly: GCF_020536995.1. Taxonomy (NCBI): domain Eukaryota; kingdom Metazoa; phylum Mollusca; class Bivalvia; order Myida; family Dreissenidae; genus Dreissena; species Dreissena polymorpha. The sequence goes on from NC_068360.1 coordinate 32,499,056, forward strand.
ATGGATTAAACATCAAGTCACAGTCTTATTTTCCAATATATTCAAGCAAAGACTGGATTTTTAGTTAAAAACAAACAAATATTAATTTGTAATATTTGTCAAAAAATAAAGAGCAAATGCATTATACCATGCTCATGAGTAGAAAACTGTAAATGGTTATAATTGTTGGTGCTATAGAGAAATGCTTCGCAAAAATTGTTCAAAAAAGGCACTTTTTTAAATTAAAATTTTTAGAAAGTTAAATTTAATTTAAGATCTTTCTTACTAAATTCAAGTTTAAAAGGCTTCATTTCCAACCCTTAGTTACTGATGAGCAGCAAACAGCATAAAACCTGAACAGTCTGCGAGTTACTCGCAGGCTATTCTGGTTTTATGCTGGTTGCAAAAGCCATTTTCACTTTGCTTCTTATGGGGGAAAGGGTTAATAACACAAGAGCACGGCATAACGGGTGCCAACACTCGGCTGTGGGTGCAGTTTTGAATAAATGAAAGCTTGTCAGATTATTTTATTTATCTATTTTTAGAGGTCACAGTGACCTTGACCTTTGACCTCATGACCCAACAATGGGTATGGCGTGTAGAAGTCATCAAGGTGCAGCTACATAATTATGATGTTTCAATGTTGTAGGTGGAAGCACTTTCATTTAAGAACCAATGTTAGAAAGGTTAACTAAATGTTAAGTTTTATCACGACGCAGACGGCGGACGACACGACGAGCTGGCTATGACAATACCTAGTTTTTTTTTCTGAGCTTAAAAAATTGTCTCAAAGGCAAACAGATACGAGCAGTTTAACACTCATCTGCAAGCAAACAACTTTTCACTATTTAAACAAGTATTAAAACGTATGCGGTATACTGCATCCTGTATGTTGATGCAAAAGTAACCATTTCCATAAATTTGATCTCATCTGAGTAAACATTCTTGAATGACTAACTAGCGTTGACTAAATTAACACCCAGCCGTAATAACCTGAGAGCCATCAAATATCTATCTTACAAATTAACATTTAACAGTTTGAGGCTTTGACATTAATGGGACATAATATAACTATGTAAGATTTGCTACAAATTTGTGTCCTCTGTTGTACTTTATGGTACACAAGCTACATTTCTTTTGTGTATAACTAGGATGACATTGAACTTTTGTATAAGAAAAGTATTACACTGTATAAAATTAAATTCATTTAATGCTTCATTTCACCCTTATATCAAATTATGATAGTTAAATCTTATGAAAACCGTAAATCCACGAATATAATAAGCCCTGTGTATAATATGCACCCCCGAGTTTGGTCAAAATTTATTGGTAAAAATTGAAAATCCGAGTAAAATACGCACTAAAAAATCAGTGTCCGAAATCAGCCATTTCCAAAAAAATGTGTCAATATAATTTTGTGTTGTGAAAATAGCAATCAATTTGGTGTTGTCAACTATCTGTTTCACAGTAATACCCCAGTATATTGATCGGGATGTGTTATAGTGTTGTTGTCATGACAGTTGCATAATAAATATCTCTGTCAATTGTTTATATTACCATTGATTGTTACCGATAACACACGGGCCCCTTACTGACATCCGGGTCAAGCAGTCATAATTGCAAAAGAAAGAAGCAGAGACGCTGTCTTTTGTTTTCACATTTAATTCAATTCGACAATATTCAGGACGATAATAATTATAACAATAATAAAGTAATAAGAAGACAAAATGGTTACTTCCGTTTTTATAGTTGTCTAGATGAATTACTTTTCCGAAGTGTTACAAACTCGATACTTTAATTAAACTTAAAATACAATTAAACCGCTCGTGTTTTTCATGATTTTTTTAATTGAAATACGCTGCTGTCATTAAGGCTAGTTTAGGAGTAAAAAACAAATCAATTATCACCTTTCAATTTAATTCGGCAATAGGCAGAAAGGTGTAATAGACTCTATTAGCTTCATAAAACTAATTATTTAATTACCACTCTTTACTTCCGATATGGTCAATATGCGGTAGAAAGATAAATAGTGGTCAACTAAGAAATATTTATTTACGGGTATTGTCAGGTTTTTTTTTCATTTGCTTATCTCTTTATACGACTTAGCGTCCAGTCGCTATTTTGAAGGCAGACGACGATATTAACTGTGTATTCAAAGTATACAGTGTCTGCGCATGAATGACCCAATATTATCTGATAGCTCCTCCCGTTCCCACGTTTCATTCGACAACATCATTTCATGTGTAAGCGAGCTCAATGTTGATTGGCCAGCTACCATGCGCACTTCAATAAAAATAAGGTCAAGCGATGTCTCATAATCGGGTACAGAATGGGTTTCGTTTACTGTTTGAATTGCTTTCATTAAAACATAGAGACAAATATAGAAAACCAGTCCGATATAAATGGCGGATGTTTTCAATTAAATTTTTCTAGATTTTCGCATTTTCGCAAATAAGATTTTTATTAAGCCAAATTCTCAATATTTTCGCAAATGGCTCAAATGGCGAACGACAGCGAGAGCCCTGTTGCACCCCTTTGATGTAATGGTGTAATTCAAAATGGCTGCCGCGAAGTGAATAACAACGATTAAGTTGAAAATGTGCACAGGAAAATTTTTGTTCTGCTCTAAACTCATATATTATACGCACCCCCTACTTCAAGAAAAAATCGGCAGGTAAAAAAGTGCGTACATGTATTATATTTGTAGATTTACGGTATTTCAAATGTTAGGCAAAATTAGGCAATTTAAGTCTATACAAAAGTTTTACGCTCCGGTATCCAAAGTTACACGTACAATTTTTGTTATAACAAGGAATCCATGTAAAAGAATATTCAACTCAAATGAGTGGCTTGAAATATATCACATGCCTTGATAAGGTGAACGATTTCAAGTGCCTTTGGACAAAAATCCCCCTCTTAAGTTTAGTTTTTATCAGAAAACCAATCAAAAGATAAGCTGTCCCCATAAAATATCCTAATAACATGTCAATAAAATATGCGCAAACACTATGTCCGCAAACATTATATACAATACCTGCTTTGTTTTGGCAAATAGGGCCAGATTTTTTATCAACTTTTGTTTTCAAAGTATTTTGAAACAGTATTGAATTTATTGTGCATATTTGGCTAGAGTGGTGGTCAGGTATCATAGAATGCATGATCTTGCTGTAATGCAGTATTCCTTTCAAAATATTATAAATCTTACCATATCACAGTGTTTTTTTACCATTTTGGGAATGGGACCGGGTCCCTAATTTAGATTGGGAAAATTTGTAGCATCTTGACTTAAAATGGACAATTAGTGTTGTTGATTTTTTGGTAACAAATGCCTCAAAATTGAAAATACAATAATTCTGAGAAAAAAAAACAAGCAAATTCATTGAATTGATATCCCCCGCTAATATATTCTGGACAAAAAAGTGTTGTATTTGACACTCAAAAAAGCATTTTTTCATGATACAAAGGACCATAAATCCGTTATTAACAGATGGTGTACAGTGCCATTTGGTGTGCATCATCCTCTTATCAATATATATACTCATACTAAGTTTCAATTAAATCCGCCAAAGCACTTCCAAGATATGGCTCCGGATACAAAAGTGCCGGACGGACGGAAGGACGCAAAGACGGACGGACGGAAAACGCCAAAACGATATCCCTCCGCCTATGGCGGGGGATAAAAACTGGTTACAGCCAAAATTTAAGGAAAAAAATCTGACAAATCTTTAGCAAAATGTAGTTAAAGTATAATTATTCATTTTAATTAGGTATGACAGAATTTGTTTAAACACAATGATAATATCTTTTTCATTAATTCTGAAACAAGATATATGGAGTATATATTGTGCCAAAACAACCCCAAAAAAGCCTGGGGATAATTATGAATAAACCTTCTCAGGCCTAATTCTACTGCACAAGTTAACTGCTCATTGTAGTCTATGCTTTGAAAAAAGTCCATGGTATCAAAATTAATTCTTCATTAAGCTAAATATGTGTGTTTAATTTCAATATTTAACTGCTCAGTACAGGTAATTCAGATTTCTGACCCTACAGACATTAAATATTTCTGCTACCATGTCAATAATATTCAGCTCTGTACTGTTCTACTGCTAAATATTACCTCCAGCACCATACAAACACATAACAAATAATGATTATTGCAATGCAGTGCAACATGAATACAATGACAAGATGAATACAATGACAAGATGACTAAAGGAAAACCAGTGTAGTGTACTGACTGCTCAAAAATACCAACGCCCTAAAATATGAAGATTGCAAATATTTACTTAAGATGTATCCGCATTTATAACAGTTCAACCGGCAGTAAAAATACCCCATAGTGTTCAAATTTTCAACAACACCGCAATTTTAGAAAGATATTGTGTAGAATTTCCTCAATGCATGAAAGATGTATGTAAACAAAAGGATTTAGATACTGTGAAAACATTGCTCACATACATCTTCATTCTGTTGTCATTTTTACTCAACTGTGACATAAGGATGAAGCATCCAAATAATTTATTGAACTGCTTTGATACATAGATACCATTGTTATATACTATCTACATGTACATGTATATGACATAAATTATGAGGGATCGAGAATTATGGTGATCAATGTGGGAAAGCTTGGTTACTGGTTGCTGCAAAGTATTTTAGAATAGCTGGGTAGGGCAAATTATTATATCAAAGCATTCATTTAAATCAAATTACATCTACTTTGACATTGACGATTTCCAAAAAATAATTGATGTGTCGAGCAGCACAAAAAAGAAGCAGAAGGTGGGGTGGGTGCACTTTACTACATGGGCAATGCCGCAAAGTATTTTGCTTGTGTGTTTTGTTATTTCACTGGTGTCCCAAAGGAAATATGTAGGACAGCACATGTATATTTAATCTTTGGTCCCAATCCCACATTTATTATGTTAATTCATACATGTATGTTATTTTATATAGTGTAACCCCATTTTATGTTATAGTGTAACCTCATTTAACAGTACGCAAAGATTATATAAAGCCTTTAATGATTTTATGGCAATATATTCTTTTGTATGTCGTATTGGAACTCCAAGGTGAATGCTGATAAGCATTTATTGCAAAACAATACACTATATGAGTTCATTATTGTTGTGCAGGTAGAACCTATACCTATTATATTTCAATTCACAATAATATACAAGAATCAATTCAGTCAATAAATTAGGCAATTTAATTTCTCGCAAAATCTGCTACAACTCAATTGGCACAAAAAAAGAAGTAACATGCGTAGTCTTGCAATACATAAATTGTCCAATAATATGTAAGTAAAGAGCAATTGTACTTACTGAAACAATTAAAGTACTGATTCACTTCAGTAATTATAAGCAATAAATTAACAGGAAGTAAATGACTTTTTCCAATTATGGTATGGTAATTAAAGAAACCCGAGATCAATATATTACTAAATTAGTGCTTGTCATTGTCATATACAATACAATAAAACACCACTTTGAAATTACAATGTACAGAATATGCTTTATTCTTTCCACGTGAATGTAAACCATTGAACAACAAATATAGGAATACACATCATACATTATACTCCTTGATTCAAGGCAAACATGTAATTATGCGTTAAACTTCAAACGAAAGAAATACACATGTAATTTATGTTTAAAGATATGTACAGTTAGTTTAGATACGCAAAACATGACATTTATGATTATAAAATTAACAGACTTTTTTACAGCCTTTAAAATAAGTTTTAAGTCTTTTGCCAAAGAATAATAAAAAATATAACTTTAATTTCAAATTATGTTCCCTTACCCCACAATGGATTAAATACTCCAATATTTAATGAAGCTTCAAGACAGTTTTGTCAATGTTTAACATAATAATGTACCAGTATAAAATATGAAGAAATGCACCAGACATCTAATGATCTGTATTTATATGAATAATTCTTAGGCAATCACATGTTCAGAGCACGCTCTCATACATCAGCTATGCCAAGAATAACTAGAGCTTATGAATTCACATGGACAATACCATAGCATGTTCTAACATTCGTAGAGGGATTACTTCTAGACATGAGTTAGTCAAACGTGATTTTATGCTCCTTTAATGTGACTTTATGCCAATCAAAAGTCCCTGTCCAACAAAAATAATTCAATTTATGGTGATTTGATATCAGTTCTTAGGAGAGAAATTAGGTTTAGTCCACTGAACACTATTCAGTAAGTTAACAAAACATTTAAATAGAATAGCTCTAGGTGTTTAGAGAATGTATACTTCACTGTATGATTGTAATGAGACACAAGTTACAAGTCCGGGGGATTCACATGCTATTGCGCATATACATGTAGGAACATCACAAAATCATCACAAAATCATTATAATTGGTCCAATTTAAATGATTTTTTTTATTTGACAAAATAAGATGTCCTTTTGAAGAAATTTCCGTATATTTTTATATTTATATTATGTTTGTGGACTAAGATTTCACTTGCCCTAATAGAAGTGAAGCAAAAGTAAATCATGTGTATCATATTCATCATGTGTATGACTACATCAAAAGTTTATAAAGATGTTTGCTGGACAAGTTTTTTCTACTTCCTATCTTTAAAAAAAATCTTTTTAAATGTCACAATGGCAAATCTAAACAAAAAATATTTGTAAAACATGTATGTCCCCGAAATGCAGCAAAGCATGCCTGTGACTTTAGATCTCTTAATTTGACGATCTTTAGCTGATTATCCTTTTTTAAGACTACCCAGCATACTAATGTATAGGTTGCTAAGAATTTCTTACATATTTTGCAGAAACCAATATCATACTTTGCCCTGATGACCTTAATTTTAAAAGGCATCTTATTTTCAACCGAAGTTACAACTACACCAATTTGAATTAGCAAAGGTCAAAGTGTTCTTGTGACCTTGACCTGTTTTCTCAAAATCAATATGCATCATTATTTCCTTGTAAGTAACTAGCATGAAAGTCACATTGTACAAAATGTAGATGATGGGAGGTCAAAGCATTCTCTAAATCAGGGCTTTTTATCTTATTTTGGGGAAAAAGCCTGGCTTTTTTTGAGGGAAAAAATAATCGCGCGAAATGCTGGATTTTAGGGAAAAAAAATCACACGAAACGCTGGATTTTGGGGAAAATAAGGAAAGTCTAAAATAATCAATGTAACATATTTTGCTGTTTTTAAAACAAATTCAAGGCAACAGATAATTTAATTATGCAATATGTTATATTTTCTACACTGGATCAGGTTAACTTATGTATTTGAAGTTAAAAAAAAAAAAAAATGGGGGGGAATGAAGTCTGGGGCAAAATTTACCTGCTGAGGGGAAAAACAAGAGCTGTCAGAGGACAGCACGCTCGACTATTCGAGTGCTTGACAGTATACCGTAAGCCATCATGGGGAAATTGTTCATATTCAATAATTTATAAGACGATCTTTCAAAAATAAAAAAAGGAAAAAAAAAAAAATTTATTTGAGGGGGTATAATGTGGGGTGTGGTCATTTATTAGACGATCTTTCAAAACTAAAAAAAGGAAAAAAAATTGGGGGGGGAGGGGGGGGGGTAGGGGGGTTGAGAGGGGGGAATAATGTGGGGTGTGGTAATTTATTAGATGATGTTGAAAAAAAAATTGGGGGGGGGAGGTTGGGGGGGGAGGGATTCTGGGTAGGGGCGTGGGGTATTGTTTGGGTGGAATTCATTGTGGTTTCAGGTAAGCGTTGTTTTGTCAAAGTAATAATAAAATGTGATATAAATAAAGAAGTTATGGCAATTTAAGCAAAATGTTCAATTATCTAAGTGTAGAAGGGGCCATAATTATGTCAAAATGCTTGATACAGTGGTCTGCTCTTGTTTATAGGTTAGGGTCATGTTAGTAAACAAGTATCCAACATATAAAAGCAATATGTCAAAGGATATAGGAAATATTTGGGGTAGTACACAAACTTCAACAAAAATTTATCAATAATATGAATATTCTTAGTATAAAAGGGGCAATAATTATGACAAAATGCTTGATAGAGTTGTCTGCTCTTGTTTATAGGTTGGGGTGATGTTGGTAAACAAGTATGCAAAATATGAAAGCAATATGTCAAGGGACAATGAAAATAAATGGGGTAGTACGAAAACTTTAACATTTGCTGCATATTCTAAGTGGAAAAGGGGCCATAATTATGACAAAATGCTTGATAGAGTTGTCTGCTCTTGTTTATAGGTTGGGGTCATGTTGGTAAACAAGTATGCAAAATATGAAAGCAATATGTCAAGGGACAATGAAAATAATTGGGGTAGTGCGAAAACTTTAACATTTGCACGCTAACGGAACGGAACGGAAACGCCGGGGTGAGTAGGATAGCTCCACTATATATATTTCACATTTAATAGTCGAGCTAAAAATCCGAGGGGAAAGGGCCGTTTTTCGGCGGGTCCCAAAGAAGGAAAAAAAGCCCTGCTCTCAATATCATGAAGAAATAAATTTCTTGATACAAGCTCCTGCAGTGTTGACATTTGACCTGGTGACCTCAAAATTATTACGTGTCTTCTTTTTCTCCCATTTCACTATTATACTAATTTAAATGAGCATTAGCCAAAGGGTTATAAAAAATATAGTGCTAAATTTCCTGACCTTTGACCTTAAAATCAATAGGCGTCTTTCTTTTCTCAGAAGTAACCACTATACCGATTATGAGACAGAGAGACAGACCACTATACCAATTATGAGACAGAGAGACAGACCATTACAAACAAACTATACTTACTATATTAAAAAAATTTTTTTAGCCAATGTATTATTTAAATTGTCAATTTATTTTGAAATGCCTTTTTTGAGAAATCCTGTAACTTCTTAATTATATGCAGTGTTATGTTACTTTAAAGTAAACTTCGTAATATCATGAAGTACTTCCTTGATGATGATCAGCAGGGGGTTTATACACCTGTACAAGCCTATAACTGGGTGGAGTTCATAATAACCCAAAAAGAAATGAGAAGTCCTGATAACAGATCCGTCAGAGATCCACCTTGACAATAAATTGTGTCATGTCACAAAAGATCGTTCTTTTCGTTGCATTCTTGACTGGGCTGAGCTGAATTTAAAAGCATTTGAGACATAATTTCTTTCCCTTTTGTTAATTTAAGACGCTTCAATTCTGCACAAACAATGAAATTCATCCAAAACTCAATGTTTAGTAATTTGATTTATTTTATTTTTTCAGATTTGAATAACAAATGTTGAGTATCAAAACTTTAACAAGAGTAATGTTTTTAAAACTTAACATGAAGGCCTAATTCTACTAATCAAATTTATAATATTAAGAAATTCTACTTAGCAGTTGAGCAAGTTTGCCAAGCGGGTGTAGTAAATGATAGCAATACATGTACTTACAATCAATTCATGATAGTTATCAATGATCAAACACCCCATCAAAGCCCTCTATCAATAAAATTGCTGCAGCACTTGAAATTAAAACTATTAACACGCAGTTCTACACAAATTATAAACATTTTAATACATGTTTAAAAGAAATTGTGAGTCTCTTGAGATTTCTATCAGTAACTGCAAGCCTTTCCATAGGGCCATTGATTAACCACGTGAATTTCTACCAGTATATTAAATCTAGATACCCCTGGGCCTGAATTTCCATAGCTGGTGTACCCACTGGCCCTCTACAAATACTTTGATTGTCCTATTTATAGCTCTTAAGTAATGAAAAGAGTATTGTACTGCTAAGCTGATATCAACCTGATACAAAAGTGCCTGATATAATATTTTATATCAGATCAGTAGGTATTGATATCAGTCCATTTTTGTAGGTATGTCATAATACTTGGAATCAACTATGATTGCATCATTTTTTGTCAACATGAATCAGATTCAACATCATTTTAGACTTTTGAGACACAAATAGCAATAAGAACATATCAAACTAGGAATGTGTCCTAAGGACACAACATTCAGTTTTTGTCTATGCTGGTTGACATGTTTCAGCAATCTAGTACCAATACATTTTTAGTTAAAAGGGATTTAAGATAAAACAAGAGATGTGTTTGTCCGAAACACAATGCCCCCTAATGCGCTGCTTTGAAGCCATATATATGACCTTTGACCTTGGAGGATGACCTTGACTTTGACCTTTTACCACTCAAAATGTGCAGCTCCCTGAGATGCACGTGCATGCCAAATATCAAGTTGCTCTTGCACAAGATATGACCAATGTTAAAGTTTTGGTTAAAAAGTTTTGGGACACACACACAAACACACACACATACAATGACAAACAGGCCAAAAACAATATACCTACGATCATTCGATCCGGGGGCATGAAAATCATTTTTTGCTAAAAAAGGGCCACATTAAACTATGTTTGTGTCGAAAATATCTGAACCAAAATATGTAGATGAGCATGTTTTCATTCAGGTTAATATATATGCAACATTTCATCCCTCTAGCACCAATACTTTATATGTAACAACATATACAAACAAGAGATGTGTTTGTCAGAAACACAATGCCCCCTATGCAATGTGCAGCTTTGATTAAAAAAATTACCTTTGAACTTGAAGGATGGCCTTGACCTTGACCTTTCACCACTCAAAATGTGCAGCTCCATGAGATACACATGCATGCCAAATTTCAAGTTGCTATGTTCAATACTTCAAAAGTTAATCGCAAAACTTTAACCAAGGTTAAAGTTTTGTGACACACACATACAATGACTGACTGACACAATGACAGACAGACAGGCCAAAAACAATATACCCCCAATCTTTCGATCCGGGGGCATAAAAAGTAGAATGGACATGGAGACGGACGGAAAAAAGTGAATATACATGTATTATCCCCTCCCCCTGATTGCATAAAAATGTATTTTACAATTATTAAATGCACATGCTTATGACATCATGATTAACATGTACAACATTAGAATACATATTCATTTCCAATAAAAAAAATGCACAGCTGTACCAACATATTTGAATAACATGTATTCATAAAGAATGTGAGAGTAAAGGTATGATTTACACAAAAACATGTTATCATTGGTCCTTTAAAACTTGGATAAACTAGAGTTTAATTCAACTATACATTGTGAATAACACACACATCTCTACAAGTATAAGAAGTTTTCTATAATGGCACCGGCTTTCAGTGCCAAGGTGTTCACATAGTCAAAAGACACGCCAGAGTTATAAGCATTGTTAAAGATGTACATGACTGTATCATGCTATTTACTGACATTGGAAGGCACTTAACAGAGCATCGTGCAAAAGTGATGGAGAGAAATGTTCAGATTTCAGGAATATAGAATACCCATAATAACTATGCAAGAATTTAGCGGAAACCAGTGCTCACGAAAGCCTCACTTGTTATTAGAAATACAGACAACTCCAAAAAAAGTGTAAGTGTATATTCTTGCGTAACACATTCAAAACATGAACAGGACGATTCAAGTAAATTAAAGTATATCGAAGCTGCAGTCCACAGGCAAGAACAAGATGCTGGGTTCAAAATACGGTACTCAGGTGGCCCCGGTGGAAGCCTTGTCAATCAGCATTCATATCCCCATTTAAAATGTCTTAGTTCAAAATAAGGTTAATTTCCAAGTCAAAATGATGTAAGGTGATGTGAATGTGCTGGAAGTATCAAAGCTGTTAACAGCAAGGATTTAGCAAAGATTATTGATGTTATCTGAATGGTCACTTTGGCTTAACCAAGAAAATTAACCTGCTGAATTAGTTCAAAAGAAGGTCAATGTCAAAGTCAAAATGAGTTAAGGTAATGTGGATGTGTTGATAGTTATAAAGAAATCATCAATGCATAGAATAAAAAAGTTTGTAGAAAGCATTTTTATCTTGGGTTAAACAAGAATGTGGACCTTCTGAATCTGATTTATATTTTATCCAAAAGTAGGTCAATGTTTTGGTTGAAATGAGGTCAGTTGACATGGGTACATAGAAAATGTTCATAGATAGCATTGATACATGCATCAAAGCTTTGAGACACAATTGAAATTAAGTATTCTAAGCAGCTTTTGAAATGTTACCTAGGGCTCACGCTGGGCTCAAATTTAAGGGAGAAGTGACTTCTTCCTGAACACTGATTTAGGGAGAAGTGAGGAGACTCTAGGGAGAAGTGGAGAGACTCGGACACAAGGGTTTGCATGTAGGGCGTTACAACACACATATATGTGTATCACATTATTGAAGTATACCACTGTAGTACACATAATTATATTTCTTTTGTGTATCTTAATTTTTCCAGCAGTTCTAATTAACCAAGTATTAATAGACACGACAGATAAATAACTAAACTTTTACTAGCTCTATATTCAATCCATTTTGATGTAAATATCATATTATACAGACTAAAGTATTTCGAAGATAATATGTTTATGAAGCAGTAGATAACATAAGCTTAATAAATCTGTCAGACCAGATAAATATTTATGTTTGATATATGACATTTAGCATATGCTTTCTTAATAATTATTTGTTATTTTTTATAGTCGTTCCAATTGCAAGTTCATGTGAATACAATTCGAAATATGATAAGCACAGCGTCCGCATCACCCCATCTGTATTCTTCATTCTATTTCTTCTTTAAAGAACTTTGAAATTAAATTATAATCGACGAAAAATAATGTATCGAAAAAGACAGTCCGAAAAATTGTACGCATTAGGCACATGACACAAATTGTGCATATTGTTTGACAGCAAAAAATGAAAATCTGAAACCTAGCAAATACGTAATGAATATACAATTTAATTGACAAATTGCTTTACAATAGCATAGTTTGTGGGTAAAAAAACAACTTAATTATCACCTTTTAATTTCAAACGATAATCTGCAGAAAGGTGTAACATCATCGACATAGATCTAATTATTTAATTATCAACCTTTTGCTAATTCAGATTGATTGTCGGTAGAAATGTAAAGTGATAAACTTCGAAAAAAAAAATTATTGTTAGGCTCCTTTTTATTTGTTAATCTTTAAATACAACGTTTGCCATCGGCCGCTATAGTGTTGGCAGATGACAATATCAACTGTGTATTTCCAAGCATACAGTGTCTGCGCATGAATGACCCAATATTATGTGTGAGCGAACTCAATGTTGATTGGCCAGCTACCATGTGACTTGAATGCTGATTTGACCAATATCGATCGCCGATAAGATTAGTTCGGAGGTTGGGAGAATCGGGGCGGGGTTTACCTCAAATTAACTGTCGCTCAATTGCGACACGCTCCGAGCTGCGACAGTGTGTATTGGAAAATTGAGTTAGACCTTGTCATCGAGAAAACTGGATGTAAACAAATTCCGATAAGAGGGAGACTGGAAGTCGCATTTTATCAACAATTTCTTAAATTTTAGGCGACGTTTGGCGTAAGAAAGCGACTTAGTCGCTCACGTCGCCCCCTAGCGAGAGCCCTGGTTACAAGAACAGCCAAATATCAGGAAAACCATTGTTCTGAGTAGTTTCATGACACTGGAAAAAAGGGAGTGTTCACAATGTTTCACTAAAGCAATACAAGGAAAATTGTCCAACCCCGGCGCCCATGTTTTCAATAAATGGATTTTAGGACTCAGTTGAGATATCATAAAAATGTTTTGTGCAAGTTTCATAAAGATTGGGAAAGTACATATAGCCTCTTGAGTGTTCACAATGTAAATGTTGACAACTTACTCACGACTGACAAATGGCTATAAAAAAAGCAAAACATGAGCAAGTTATGAGCAAGTGAGCTGAATTCTTTGTATTTATCCAGATACATTCAAGACAAATCCTTGGCTTTAGAAAAGAAAACAAACATATATATTCTTTATTTCTCCATCCACAACAACTAACAGGCCTCAATTCAACTGCAGATAAACAAGGAACAAGAATGCCTCCAGTCTTGCACTGAAGATCATTGACAGCCATTCGGATTTGATACAGTGAAATGCTAGCACAGCATATTGGATGCCAGTTGGAGATTGAAGGTAAGGCCATGCGTTACTCACCAAACCCAGATTAAGGCTTTCCAACCTGACTGGATTCAATTGTCTATACTGAACCTCTTCTTCTTTACCCTTTATACATTTAAACAAACATATTTTTAATCATGCATGATGTTTTTCGCATGCATTAAGAAAAGGGCCAAAATATATTCTGCAACTTCTAAATTCTATCCTGATTGATAATGATTATATACTGGTCAAGGGCCTATGACGGAAGGAAAATACCTGGTATGGTAACCATATGCATCTTTCTGTTATTGTAAATACAAATTTTCTCAAAATGAAATTGCAAGTGAATAAAGTTTAGCATTTCTTCTTTCCATTTCATTCACTTCAAGGACACAGAGTGACATTTTCGTGCGGCCCGAAATTACAGCACATAATAATGCAGTATTAATGCTTAAGTTGCCAACCATGTTTTAAAGTAATATTACGCAGAAAAAAATGTGGACTTTAAAAAATTCACCATACATGTATGAGGAAATGTCGCCCTCTACCATAATGGCAATCGACAGCTGGAAATCCTGAACATCGCTTATGCATATAACCTTGTTTTTGCTTCAAATGTGCAAAATTAATTTTACTCATTTTTGATTACATTAGCTTGTACAAATAAGTCCCCAGTTTGATAACCATGATTTTCCAGCTAATATCACAGCTGATTTGAAAACAATATTTGAAATGGAAATAACTGTAAACGATACAGAGAAAGTGTGCATTATCGATCCATTCATTACAAATAAATAATGGACCCATAGCAGGCCTTATATGTTTTGACTTAAAAAGCATAGAGTCCATAAGTACCCAATATGACATGTAAACCAAAGCTACAATGCAGTAATCGCTGTATTTCTTTAAAATACTTCTCACAGTTGATAATAGCATTCACAGAAATGGCTACAGGGATTAGTTGAATGTTTGTTGCGCAAGATTGAATGAAAATGTAAAGGATTCAATCAATTATTCAGTTTTTTTGGTTATTGGACCTATAAGGCTATTGATCCTGGAATAGTATAAAGGAATAGTTTTACACAGGGTTTCCGACATTCCAATATGGATTTCAACCCTTACACCGGATGATGATGATCATTGATGATGATGATGTTGTTTTCTAACAACCAAGAAGTTATGCATTTGATTGTATTTTGATGTAGTTATTTCAGTTGAGAATTTGCATTTTTAAAATGATACACACTAGTTCAAGTGCTGCCAGAGTCAAACTCTTAGTTATATACACACAACTAATGATAATATGATTTCCAAGTTATTTCACAAATGTGGGTGGGGAAATTACTTCCTGTATTTCACGTTACGATTCATCTCGGTGCTGTTAGAGTGTGCAAATAATGACGCTTCACATCAAACACGTGTTTTTCAATAAATTACCTGGTCTCTTATTCCTGCCATTTTCGGTCAGCTATCGATAATATTTGTATCGTGTAAGTGTCTGTTTTCTGTTTACCCGTCTCGCACCTGTCAAATGAATATAGAACTTAACATCAACCAAACCAATACACTATTCCACGTTCTGTTGGTCTGGTTTTCATAAAATCTCCACTTTAAATTCGGTCCCTAATTGTTTTCTCTGAAAACCAAGTCATTGTTTATCTTGTAGTTGTAGTGTTGGACAGATGAAAATAATATCCACAGTATCCACCATCTTGATTCAAGGGTGTGCCCTCGTTTTGGATCGACAACTTTAAAATTAGTGCGATATGTTTTCGAAATGTTTTAATGATTTATACTCGCTGCGTGAAAAAGAATTCTAATTTGTTGTTAAACCACATTATTTCACGGAATAATTCTCTTTAATTAAATGTGGTATAAGCTATTGGAAAAGCGGATGAATAACTTTCAGGTATTTGACCTTTGAACTTTTCGAAGTTGACATGTTGTAGTGTCGACATTGCAAGAGAGACAACTCGTATGCAGACTAGTGTAAAATGAGTTACCATTGGTTTCCGTTTGAGGTTTTTGACCTGCTATGAGCTTCATAACATTTATTTATTTATGTTTTAATTAATTAATTTATTTATTTATAATAATATAAAAATTCTAGAGATTTTTATTTTTCTGGACCATTAGTAGAGATCTTGTAGTAAAACACACTGGATGAGAACGACATGGGTTGTTGCGTTCCTCATGTAATAACATTCCAATCATAAAGAATCATAAGGCCCGAGATCAAACCCGGACAGGAATTATTATTATTCAAAGCAAAGACCAATAAATACGTCTTTGTTCAATGGTCAATAACTCCATAAAAAATCAACGTTGCGGAACGACCTGACCATACCACAGGTGGTTAGCGTATATATACGCTTATATATATATATATATATATATATATATATATATATATATATATATATATATATATATATATATATATATATATATATATATATATATATATATATATATATGTGATAGTGAATTTTTTTTTTTCAAAGTTAATTTTTCGTTATAATATGATTATTTATCATTCAAAATGATGTTTTCACTAATTAATATCATAGCCACACGCTAACCACCTGTGGACCATATACACTAAAAGGAAAGTACATACAATGTTGCATCAAATTTGATAACTCATATGTTTGATCTCGCGCGGAAACAAAAAAAAATCATTTAACACATGACTTAATAATGAGCAAACGGATAATATAGAGGATATTTGTTGGATTCGGTGGATTATCGATTTTAATTCACGAGTGATCATAGAAAATAATATTTTCACGAGTGGCGCAGCCTCGAGTGAAAAAATATTTTTTCTATGATCACGAGTAAATTAAAAACGATAATCCACCGAATCCAACACATTTTCTTTTTATTGTATGCCCTTTTTCACAGTTTATATACATTGTTAAAGAGTTTACTAAAGAATTTCGCTGGGATATTGACGTCATTTCGTCAAAAAATAACGTCATTTCACAGTAAACAGTGAAAATTATCGATAATTTTCACTGATAATTTTCAATGTTTGAAACAGTGAAATTATCAGTTTTAATTCACTGATATTTTTCTATAAACCACTGGAAAGCATAAAATAAAACTCCTTAAAGATCATTAAACCAGAACGACATGACAACGTAGCTCATGTCCACTCTCTTTACAGGAATAATGCATCGTCAAATTCGGATCATTAGATTCTGAAATCTCGCGCAGAAATGGACACACCTTCATGAAAATCCAGCGCACCGGAACGATCTAACAACGATACGCACGTCCATAGTTTGATACAAATGGGATCCTTCGTTAATGAGATCTCGCGCGAACTTTTAAACTGACGATTGAAAAAATAATCAAAGGGAAATACTCAGTGAAAAATTATGGGACCGGAACCACCGGACAAGGATGCGAATGTTCATCCCAAACTGAAAGGAATGCCAAATATGAAGTTTAATCAAATTTTGAGCATTAATGTCTGACATCTCGCCGCGTTAGCGAAAAGTGGGACGGACGGACACACGAACATCGAGTTAGACGTAAACGATTACCGTGTTCATTTGTTTCAGACTCAATTCCATCATACTCTGACATCGGATAGGCGAACATCCCGGCGGTGTTTGGGAGCATACGTGACATACATCATCCGAGATGCTCAAGAGATCGGAGCATGACAGATCGTGGTAACGTAAATAGAACACCATGTTACTGTCGTCTGGAAAAAAACATTCATCAACTCATCATGCAACCGGGGATCAAAACTGGACACTCGCGGTTTCGATTTCGTTAATAGATTTATTTTGCAAAATCATTTAAATTCTTAACGAATTTTCATGTATCAAACCACAAGGACCACATGACCTTTTTGGTATGTTACATTATAAAGCGGTCCTCTACCTAATTTGTTCAAATTGGTCATCCCCTGGAGTCACATGGCTAATTTAAATTAATAGACGTTGCGCTAATGCACATACATAAAAAAGCGAACAAAGAATTCAAATCTCAAGCATTTCAATTAATTGGGAATTTAACTTTTATAATTTGAATGTGAATAATGTATTCATAAATATTGGAATTGAGGATTAATTTAATTAACATTAGTTGTAACTTTACTCTCTTTCAACTATTCCATTTGATATTATTTACTTTTAAAAAATTGGTTTAAAATTTTTCTGCAAGTCAATTGTTGAAGTTTAAAAACTCTAGTATTTCATAGAAATTCTATTAATAATAATAATTTGTTTGCATAGCATGAAAACACTATTCTCTATACTGTTGACATGTGTTGTACATGAGTCTCGCTCTGGGAAAACGGGGCTTAATGCATGTGGAGTTTGCAAAGGCTAATCAGGGATGACACTTCCCACTTTTATAGTATTTTTCGTTTAAAGGAAGTCTCTTCTTAGCGGTAAACCAGTTAAGGCGGAAAGCGTCGTCACTGAATAGCCTGTACGCACACCGTTCAATCGACTAACGCAACGTCTGTGATTCATCCATCGGCTGCGGTACTCTATACATGTCGGTTTAAAGCGAAGTGTAAGTATTTCCCTATTCTTTATATTTACCTATTGAATTGAACAGGTTTGCGTGTGTTCTTTGAGAGCCTAAGTAAGAAGGACTTTGTGAACGTAATCCCTACCTTCATAGCTGCTTACTTTTAAAGAAATCCGTTAGAATGTGGTCAACAATCAGACAAAATTCACCACTCTCTCTGTCAAACTCTAATTACACAGGATTTAGACCAAAGATAAATATGAACAACATTTTATTGAAATATTTAATCATTTGTCTTCGGTTATTCCAAATAACAGCATCCCATATAAACACGCAACATTTTTATCAACGTTTAAATTCGAGTGGGGTTTGAAAAAACGGCTTAATTAAGACAACGGCCGTGGCTACTTATTACATGGTCATGCCATCGGCTGCGAAAATAAAATTATGCTCAAGCCATCGGCTGAGGCAATGAAATTTGCCATGATGAGATATGGACGTTACTCATTGACCATATTCGATAGAACTATCATATATTTTGATCACAAAAACAGTTTCAAGATTTTCGTTCGTATTTTGATATATCGAAGTAATGGAAACTTCGACCACATAAGTTCATTCGCTTCTCAAATTTGAGATACAAGGTTTTTCTTAATTGAAACGCATGAATGCATTTACAAACTTTAAGACAGCTACATGAAGATTGAAAGTAATGTTGGAATCTCCTACTGGAGAGCTTTCAGCATCGTTTTTCACCTGTATCTAGTTATAACGAGTCAGAAGTGTACGTCTTATAAATCGGGTTACTCGAATATCTTTTATCTCGAAATAATTTGCATGGTTTATGAACTTCGACATTTCGGGATTCCACTGTACTTCGAAGGAGATTGTCAAATGTGTTTGGCATGCGTTGTACTATATGATTTTCTTCTATCCTTTTGTTAAAATAGCGATAATTATGGCAATACTCTTATTACGAGCTAACTTTCGATCTATATCGGTTGCGGCTTTCTTTCAAGATTGTACTATTTGGAATATAAGGACCATGGATAATTCATATGTGATTTGTCGCGGTACGAATGAAAATAGTTGAAACTGTACTCACACATTCAAATAAATTAACAAGTTGAAAGTTTAATTATCACGCAGATACGGAGTCCGGATAGTGTCATCTATAATCTCGCCCTTCTTTCATCAAGGGCGACACACGACACACGAAATGATACACGATATTTTGCGCGACACACGAAGCCACACACCATATTTTGCGCGATACTCAAAGCGACACAATATGTTTTGCTTGACACACGAAGCGAGACAATATTTTTGCGCCACACACGAGCGACACGCGATATTTACCACGATATATCGCCTTTTGGACTACCTACACAAGGGCGATATTTCGTGGTACATCATCGCGCGTCGCTTCGTGTATCTCGCAAAATATCGTGTGTCGCTTTGAGTATAGCGATAAATATCGTGTGGCGCTTCGCGTGTCGCGCAAAACATAGTGTGTCGCTTTGAGTATCGCGCAAAATATCGAGTGTCGCTTCGTGTGTCGCGTAAAATATCGTGTATCTCATTCGAAGTACAGTGGAATCTCGAAATGGCGAAGTTCATAAACCATGCAAATTATTTCGAGATAAAAGATTTTCGAGTAACCCGATTTATAAGATGTACACTTCTGACTCATTATAACTAGATACAGGTGAAAAACGATGCTGAAAGCTCTCCAGTAGGAGATTCCAACATTACTTTCAATCTTCATGTAGCTGTCTTAAAGTTTGTAAATGCATTCATGCGTTTCAATTAAGAAAAACCTTGTATCTCAAATTTGAGAAGCGAATGAACTTATGTGGTCGAAGTTTCCATTACTTCGATATATCCGTCTTCGGCATAGCGAGAGTCAAGTGTACTCTACATGATGCATAGACATATTGCGTGTATATGACTTGTTTCAATAATGTCAAAGTATGAGTTATTTAGAAAGAAATCCACTCCCCCATCCCATTTTATATCAAAATACGAACGAAAATCTTAAAACTGTTTTTGTGATCAAAATATATGATAGTTCTATCGAATATGGTCAATGAGTAACGTCCATATCTCATCATGGCAATTTTCATTGCCTCAGCCGATGGCTTGAGCATAATTTTATTTTCGCAGCCGATGGCATGACTATCTAATAAGTAGCCACGGCCGTTGTCTTGAGCCGTTTTTCAAACCCCACTCGAATTCAAACGTTGATAAAAATGTTGTGTGTTCATGTGGGATGCTGTAATTTGGAATAACCGAAGACAAATGATAAAAGATTTCAATAAAATGTTGTTCATATTTATCTTTGGTCTAAATTTTTTGTAATTAGAGTTTGACAGAGAGAGTGGTGAATTTTGTCTGATTGTTTGCCACATTCTAACGGATTTCTTTAAAAGTAAGCAGCTGGGAAGGTAGGGATTACGTTCACAATGTCCTTCTTACTTGGGCTCTCAAAGAACACACGCAAACCTGTTCAATTCAATAGGTAAAATATAAAAAAATAGGGAAATACTTACACTCCGCTTTTAACCGACATGTATAGAGTACCACAGCCGATGGATGAACCACAGACGTTGCGTTAGTCGATTGAACGGTGTGGTGCGGACAGCTCAGTCTTATCTAGGACGACATTTTACGCACATGCATTAAACTCCGTTTTACCAGAACGAGAATTATATTCTTAATTATGGAGTCCGAGAAGTCTCGCTACCGACAATCTTCGTCCACATTTATTTTATTTAGACCATAACAACCAAATATTGATTTCAACGCCTATTGTCTTTTCAAAAGACATTTCTCATTTAGTCTACTAGTATGTTGAAGGCTGGCCCGGCAATCTATCAGTGCTATGTAATTACACGAGCCGGGGACTTTAGGGGCGGTCATCACACCCGCCATCCTCGTTTTACAGAATTGTTTTGTTTGTGTTGCGGTCGAGGCATGTTGCTTTTCCAGTATTTTAGCTATATTATCTCATGTCATAGTATATGAGCTCGCCATTCCAAAGGTGGGAAATGTTAACCATACCAAACGGTTTTTGAGCTCCAAGGAATACTACTCTCGCTGTTTTGTTTGAATTTAGCACGCGAGTTGCTTCTCTTATTTCATGATTTCAAGAATTTCCACTTTTTCTTCGTGATCTCGAAACATTTGTTATTTCCTTTCCAATGAAAACAGATTCGTTGGATTCTCTACAGACCGAAAGCTTTTCGATGAAATCTTGTTTACCAAAATAATTTAATGTTTTCGCACATCATTATAAACCGTATAGGGGAACATTTAACGATTTATCAAACACACTTATACTAAACACATTTCCCCTACGGTGTTGCATTAACTTCCAGATAAAGATATAGAGCATGACAAGTTTGGAAATGGAATGGGCATTTGTTTGGTGGAGTAACGGATGTATCAAAGAATACAGTGATGTAACGGGTATACGGAAATGTGTGGTAATGTAACGGGTATACGGATGATTGTGGTGATCTAACGGGTATACAAACCACTGTAGTGATGTTGTGTGTATACAAACCAGTGTAATGATGTTATGGGTATACAGACATACGTACCATTGTGTTGATGTAACTGACATACTATACATTGTGATGACAGACGGGTTTACGAACCATTGTGGTGGTTTAACAGAATTACGAACACTTTTGGTGATTTAACAGACATACGAACCATTATGTTGATGAAATGGGCATACGAACCGTTGTGGTGGTTTAACAGAATTACGAACAATTTTGGTGATTTAACATACATATGAAACGTTGTGTTGATGTAACGGGCATACGATCCATTGTGGTGACAGACGGACCATTGTTGACATGCAACGGATATGTGCCAAATGTGGTTATGTCCCAGACATACTTACCATTGCGGCGATTAAATGGGCACACGAATTTTTCTGGTGATGTATCGGTTATATGAAGTGGTGTGATGATGTTAAGGGTGTACGAACATCTGTGGTGATGTAACGGATATGCGAAGTGGTGTGGTGATGTTACGGTTATACATATCCTAGTTAGGAAACAACACGCATAAAGTTATCCCAACCTATTAGTTTTGCTACTTGCACATACAACCTAAATGTTCACACACCTAGTTACACTCCACATGCTATTTTAACACTACGACCCGACTCTAAAAACAGAGTGTGTGTTAATTTCGAAGTTTATAAAGTCCTTCCGGGCCAGAGACCGGATGATGTGAAATACCGGAATGTGTCCCAGCAATCCTTCCCAATTTCCTTACTAGACTCACTAAATTTGGAATTAAAGCTGCAATTTCCAGCTATTAAGTGTTAACTGAAAGTTATTAGATTTTGGTAAGGTCTTATGCTGTGGGGGACACCAGAGTGCCCGTAGGAAACCCACATGCCCGGTATGGTGACCACCTACTAAAAACAGACCGAGCTACCTCACTTTATATTGTCGTCTTTCTTGTGCCGTCGGTTACGGTAAATTACCCATTTCTGCAATTGGTATATTATTAGATATAGATTAAATTGCCAAATGGTTCCTATTTTCTACGTTTTGTATATTTAAAATGATCACACTTCAGATAGCAGAATATTGAATAGTCTACATTTTATTTGTCTTCAATTACAGAGAGCGACCTCATGACAGAGTTTAGTGGTCGACGAAATTGATTAATTTACCCAGCATAATGAACGGTGAAATCCATTACCAACCGATGTATGGACAGGTACACACACATATTGTGCAGCGTTGTTAACCTCCGGGACCTCATGAAATGTCCCTGTCATTATGTGGCATTCCTCCTTGCTTAATTCTTTAGTCACGTTGACTTGTTACAATCAACAAACATCATTTGGTCAGATTCATCGACAACGGCCCATTAACGTTGATTGTGGTTTATTGTCACCCATATTCGATTAATCTTGGTTCCGATGTCAGTCGCGGCGAATCAAGCGCGGATCAACTTTAATCGAATAATTTCGGCGCTATTGTTTCACCTCGACGGTCACAGACAGGTAACAAAACAGGTTTCCTCCTCACGGGTATCGGATGGACCGGTAAGATGTCGGGAATATTGCGAGGTGTCGGTTTGATGGACGAGGTGACGTTAGCCGTATGTGCTCAACGATTTAACATGAGCGTCGCCTAGTTTTTGGCCCAATTAGTCATCCGAGACGCTCTGTTAATATTGCTGGGATTCGTTTGCATATTTTGTTATACGTTTTGCATTGGCATTAAATGCTATTAATTTATAAATTAAATATTAAAATGAAAGAGGTCAATTGAAATAGCAGGAAAAGAACCAAAAAAATAAAATAAAAAGTAAGCCCTTTCAAGATTTGAGCCGTTATCCTTTCAATGAAAAGTATGTTACCCCTCTCGGCCATCCGAGTAGTTATATCGCTTCATGCATTTTATTCTTTTTCTAAGCGGTATATTTATTGTCACATTTTCAATTATTAAGTATTTACAGGAACCCTCCTAATTATTCAAGTGTTTTGCGTTTGTAAAGCTTTTTTAATGAATTTTAATAAATGATATCCTACACACGAACATGTATTTGAATATGTTCCTATGTGCTTGGTAGTATTTGACATCATGGTGTACAGCGTTCTTTTATTTTTTGAATCTGTGACACAAACTTGAAAAACTGTCATTTTGTAGATTATCGAACACGTACATTTACAGAAAATATATTGTTATCATCTAAAGGCTACAACAAATTGATAAGTTGTTCGTCGGATTTGCCGCACCTAAAACTCGTAAAATCGTAAAATGGAGTACATATATTATATATTATATTATATATTTTTTTTCGACCTAATACACATCTGATTTCTTCAAAAGAAAGTGTTATTTTTTCCTAATTCATATGCTTTAGTTTACACAATTTACAACAAAATTTATTTACTCTTTGAATTTTAACAATCGCAAACATTTGGTCAGATTGTATTCAGAGGAAACCCTTGAATGTATACAAGGCTTTGAAAGCCTTTGCCAGAAATGTTTAATGCATGTGGACACATTTTTTTGTTTTGCTCTTTTCTTACGCCTTTGATTATATATCGAAAATGGATTTTTTCATCATCGTCCAACACCTGATCAATTCATTCACACTTCCACCAGCCATAGGGGGTTTCAGCCTTATATAACAGGGGCCTATTAAAGGCCCCTTCCCAATTGAAAATTTCTTTAAAATCATGCAGTTTTCCCAAAAATCCTAACTTACACCAGCTTTTTCATTTCCCAACGCAGTAATTTTAGCGAGAATTCTTCCCAAAATGAGCAATTTCTTCCCAAAATCCATAGGCTAGGGCCTCTTCCAAATAATCGAGGAAAATCCCTGAGCCACTATCGACAAAATGACCTTTGACACAACACAGGACGCCGTCATTGAAAAGTAGTCCAATATTTAACCGCTCAGGTGTTTCTACAAGATGGCGACGTTTAAAAGCTAACATGTATAGTTCAAGGTTGGTCATCATCAGAATTTGTAATAACAAAATATTATCTATGAGTAATAACTTCCGTAGGTTGATTTTTATAATTATATAAATTACTTACAATAATTTGGGGAGTTATTCGCGTATTTTAAATGATTGTTTATTTATATTGCAAATCCATTGTCTGTTTTCATTTCCCCATTTCCAGAAAATTTCATGTTTAAATAACGTTATTAAAATTGATCATTTGATTTTTTAAGATATGAAATTAGAGCTCTGATACTGGCTTTATTGATTGCAGGATTAAACACGTTTAAGCTTTGGTCACATATAATTGTACATATATACAAGACATATATTGGTCTCAAGTTGTGGCAGGTTAACTTTACTGTTTATAAACATGTTTTCTTGAATTTTCTGAGTCCATAGTAATGAATCAATGTGAAGCAGATTGAAACTCGAAAGACGTTCTGCCCCTGCATTTCATCTGCTACCATTTCAATAGTGGTCAGTGGTTCGAGGTTTGCGTGGCGTAGTGGATATGTAGTGGACATGGTGTCCGCCTAGTGACCGGGTGGTCATGGGTTCCCCACTGTGGGAGCGTTCTTTAGATCTGCCTCAAAGACACCAAGTACTGTTTGTTAGTCCCATGAAACGGACTCGAGAGCGTCTTAATAAGCCATATACTTTCGATGAAATCGAGCTAAACTAAAAATAAATATGTTTTAAGTTTAAACGAATAGTGGTAACGGGATGTTCTATTTGCACAACAGGTATGGGCTATCATTTTGATCATTTATAGTTTGAAATCAAAATTTATTAACAATATGCCATTTCAGTTAACGAAGACATAAAAACATATCTATACAACACATACATATTCATGTCACGTATTTGTTTTTAAAATAGATAAGTTATTTTGATTTATGTCAAATTTGACGATATATTGAACTGTAAAACATACCCGGATTATGTCAAACAAGATATTTAGAAGCCTTAACAGGTTTTCCTTGTTGCAAGTTAGTAGTCTGTTTAAGTGCATATTTTTTGCATATTTTGTATACATGTATTCCTATGATAATTTATCAGTAAGCAGTTGTTGTCACAATACTTTTCTTAATATAATTAATATTTTAGGTTTTCTACACCACGAACATCGTTTCACAACATCAATTTGTGCTTGTGTGTTGTCACAATTATACTGAGCATTTCACTTTTCGTTGGTGTTTATTTAAGAATCAAGTCGCAAGAAATCTTTACCATCAACATAACCTCTTGACTTGATATTTAAATAACATTTCTTTAAAAAACATTCCGTTTTAAACACACAATAAAAAAGATTTTTTTTTTCATTATTAACATTTTCATTCCTACGCAGAACTACTTTGGCGGAAGCATAATTCCCCAAACCAGGGGAATGTGATGCGTCTTGTGACAATAACGTAGTGACGTCACCATCTATGTATAGAATGAAGGAAAGGTCGTCGTTATTTTTCTCGCCTCCCACTGAACTCATGTATTTTGTTATTTCAAAGTATCTGTTCTGTCACACTTTAATGTGTCCGTTATATTTAAAAAAAATGGTTAGGCTTAGGGTAAATAAAAGTTAATATTTTCAATGCAAGCTTTAGGTTTTATTTGCCAGTCCACATTAATTTTACCGACATAAGAGGGAACTAATTGTTTTAAGTATTAGAATTTGCCCTTAGTAATTTACATATTCTGCTTGTTGAGTTGCGTTTTTCAGGTGCGGTGTAGAATCAGAAGTACCAAACGTCGGATAGAGGTCGGTCACGACTCCACTTCCTATGGTGCAGTTAGAACGGCTCGGGTTTTTCGACAGTCGCTTAAAGATTACAGTTCCTTGGCAATCAGTGCCGGATGAACGCTTTTTATCTGGCACATTTTTTTTTTTTTTGGGGGGGGGGGGGGAATTATGACTTTGTTGGGAATAATGATGGCCGTCACCCGGGGTCAGCACTCATATACAATTTATTTGTGCAGTTAGTTATTTTCAGTTAGTTGGGCTTGCCATGATCGCAGGTGGCCTGTGCTGCTTGGAGTCGAGACATTATATGCCAGAACCATTTTTTGTATTATATAAGGTCCTTTAATAAAAAGTAAAAATTTAGTTGAGTCTTATGTCCTACATTTAATGCGTGAAAGTGGTTATTCAATGGAGTTTTCATATACGCTTGCCCATGGACTCTACAATAAATTGAAATACCGTTACGAAGAATAAATTATTGCCCGGACCGAAAGCGATGTTAATCTATTGAAGCGTACCTTCTTTGGTATATTGTAGTTTAGTTTAAACCTATTTATTTAAGCTCGATTGCGTGGAAAGCCTAAGGCTTATTTGAAACGCTCTTAAGTCCATTTCTTGGGACTAGAACCCGTACTTGGTGTCTATGGGGGAGATTTAAAGGACACTGCCACAGTGGGGATCGAACCCGTGAATTCCCGGTTGATAGGCGGACATTATATCCACTTCGCCATTGCGAACTCGGTATACTGGTATTGTATCATTAACCCGTTTATGCCTAGCTTCTAGAAAAAGGCCGTGGAAAACAGCGTAGACCCAGATGAGACGCCGCATGATGCGGCGTCTCATCAGGGTCTGCGCTGTTTGCTTATAGGAATTTCTGTAAGAAATATTCTAAATATAGAAATAAATATACTAGACATCCCTAATTTTGGAAATAAATTGATCCAATTTAGAAGGATAAGAGAGTCCACTAGGCATAAATGGGTTACACTTATCCAAAACATGCACGAACAGAATCGAATACAAATAAAAGAAACAATATATGATTATGAAGTCAAGGACGGCCAGGTCAATGTTGTTAGCGATACATAAATACAACTGTATGTGCAAACAATTGAGGACAGTCCGCACAGGCTAATCAGGGACGACACTTTCCGCTTTAATGGCATTTTTCGTTAAAGGAAGTCCCTTTTTACCGAAAATCTAGTTTAAGCGGAAAGTGTCGTCCCCGATTAGCCTTTGCGGACTGCACAGGCTAATCTGGGACGACACTTTACGCACATGCATTTTGGCCAATTTTCTCAGAACACGACTCGCATGAAAAAATCAGAATTTGTGGCTTGAAGCAAAGTTCTGTAAAATCATGTGCAGAGTTACATAATAATGTATAAATAGTGTATATTATTATTTTAATTATTATTGCATTAATGGATGTAGATAACATAGATGCATGTCTATTTATTTACATACTTTAGCCAGGAATTATCCTTTCATTCACGGCAAATAGTTGTCCTAGATTGCTACAAAAATTAGACAAAACTCAGTTGACAACATGACTTTACCGTTGTCACCTTTGTTAACATTTTAGAACAGGTCTGGAACCTTCTGTCGAACGTTTTATTGATTTCAGTCAACAACTAGTACTAACATACATAAATCAAATATAAAAACCTTAAATGATGCACAGGTTTTTTTAAATTATAATTGAACCGAAAACAGGTGTGCATAACTAATATATTTTCACATGAAATTATGTAATAAAAGTGCAGACATAGTGTTTATTTATTTACAGCACAGTTTCAACATTTCTAGTGTCAAGTCTATCTGTATTGAATACCCGATTATCTTAAACTGTTCATCGGGAACACAGGAAAAATACAAAAAACTAGTGTTTTTGTAATCAAATGTCTTTATCTATTGAATCACAAATTTCAAAAAAAAAAATTATACCCAAATTCATTTTAAAAACTTGATCACCTTTAAATCGATGCCAAGGTTAGGGCCTATATATCAAAAATTATGTATTTGTTCATCCTTGTTAACAAATTGAACGGCCGTACATTTAAAAAACTTAAAAAACCCTACCATAAATTGTTTAAGTCTTGAAAATTCCACAGATTTAAAATCAAGAAAGATTTCACCAAATGCAGGCTGAAGAAACATTCGACTGAAAATGTTTTTTCGAAAAAAAGAGCCACTTAAAGTTTTCAAAAACAAAATACTCTTAGTTAACTTACTGCAAACATCAACTGAGTTTTGTTTAAAATATTCTCATGGAAATATTTTTTTTAAGACTCGTTCGAGAATCCTAAAGGCTGATTTTATTTTGGACGCAAATTGTATAATGAGATTAATATGATATGTCTACCACCAATCAAAGTACATAATATACATTGACATTATCATAAAGCTGTAGTTGTTTTACAAATTCCTGTTCTCATTGACAGTGTTTTATGATTATTACATGTTGAATTGTATTTCAATATGTAAAGGAAGCAAATTTGAGAATGAAATTATCATATTGAAAAAAATATCACATCAAGTTTACTGTATTGCAAATAGTCATTAAATTGTAAATTTTATAACATAAGTGTATTTCATTATAACTGATATGCTGATTGAATAAATGTAAGATATATAGATCAAATGTGTGAAAGTAGACTAACCACATGTATGGATTGTGTATGCTTTTGTTGAAATGGTAATGAAATAATGCACAACTTAAAGTATTTGATTCAGGTGTTTGTTTACCAGTACGCATTTACATACAAAAAACATACTACATTGTAGTAATTGGGTGTTTAAATAGACAATGTCAGGGTGTTGGCTTGTTGAAAACAGTACAAGTTCGTTGTGTCATCATTGCCAATCTTGAAAAGACTCGCAGATAAAACCTGATACCTCCCATACGCAATATGTCACCATAATAAGAACATATTTTGCATGAAGATATGAGTACTACTAGTATCTAAAACTATGCATGCATGTCAAGCATTTAAAGTATCTCCAGATGATCACATCACGTGATATTCAATATGGCGACGTCCGTGTCGAGACAGGTATTTTTCGCCGTTTTACACCCTTTACTACATTTTTACAAATAATTTTTAAACGACATATCGGTAAGAAAGTGAATAGCTTTTATTTCGTATTGAAATTCGCTTTTATTTCGACTATTCGACTGTTCTTAGTGGAGCGGTATTTAGGTCATCAGGCTGGGAAATATCGTGGCGAGTAAAGTCGAGATATGGAGCGAATATTAATACGAAATAACCGCTAGTATGTTTATTGCTGATATGACTGGTAAGTTAAAAATTAATACAAGTAACAAAGAGAATAAAACGGCAAAAATGTCGTTTTTAGTTTAATTTACATTCAGTACAGTAAGTTGAAAATATATGACTAAACGTTGTCCGACTTTTTTAGGACGAAATGTTTCTTATCACATATGACTGCAGATTCAAACTCATATATCGAATACAACTTGTATCGTGCTGTTTCTGGTATGAATTATCAATGAACATCACCAAGAGAACGTCCAATCACCCGGGTTTCCACGGGTATCTGGTGGAAAAAATTCGGACCCATATTATTTCCACAATTGTTCGTAATTTAATAAGAAAGAATAGGCATTCGTATTTTTCCCATGGGTATCTAGTGCAAAAATAATTAACACACATACTTATTATACAGTTGTTCTTAATTTAATGTGAAATTAGAAAGAATCGACATCCGTAATTGACACAATATCAATGACCTTCGAAACATACATTAATCAGTAGCATGATAAGTACTAAATGCTAGTATAATATTGCCGGCCGAAGTTATTTTGTAAAATATCTGTGTCATCAAGAAAAGGTCAAGAACGCTATCAACACCAATATCAATAAACAACTACGTCCAGTATTGACAACAACATAACACAATCAACGATCACATATTGCATGCGAATTAATCATATCTCCGCCGTAATGAACGATCTTATAATGCCAAGATGCGTGCGTGATATGGACAACGTATTCGTAAGTTCATCTGTTCTAGTGTCATGCATTATTACAGTTTCAGTGGAAATACGAGACTTTATCTTCGCACCTTCCTAAATTCACCCCGAAACTTGCCGAATTGTTTAGGAGACCAGGAAGAATCATTTCGACGTCTCACGAAAAGGCGTGATTCCACCATGCATTTTTAATTTGGCTATTTCGTTTTTATCACGAGAAATACTGATTCAATATGCTGTAATTAATTTTACCTGCGTAAAATTGGCCTAATAAAATGAAGACGCAATTTGCTGCGATACACCGATAACAAACTGTCGGCTTTGTAACGATGATTTCTAGCGGAGATTATCTAGATACAGTCTGTTGCTGACATGCTATCGCGCATGCGCGTAATATATTTCCTGTTTTATGGCAGACGCTTTTTGTATGAACGCGTTCTTCACAATATCAAAAACGTAATGGTATGTGCCAATACATATATCAAAATAATATTAGCAGTTATTGTAATATTAAAACATCATTAAACGTTTTAATAAATACAAATTGTAAAGTCCCCGATGCAGTTAGACATATAAATAGTAGTATTAAAAGTACTAGTAGTAGTAGTAGTTGAAGTAGTATTAGTAGTAGTAGCAGTAGTAGTAGTCATAGTAGTAGTAGTAGTAGTAGTAGTAGTAGTAGTAGTAGTAGTAGTAGTAGTAGTAGTAGTAGTAGTCGTACTAGTAGTAGTAGTAGTAGAAGTAGTAGTAGTAGTAAATGTAGTAGTAGTACTAGTAGTAGTAGTTTTGTGAAGTAGTAGTTTTGTGTAGTAGTAGTAGTAGTAGTAGTAGTAGTAGTAGTAGTAGTAGTAGTAGTAGTAGTAGTAGTAGTAGTAGTAGTAGTAGTAGAAGTAGTCATAGTAGTGGTAGTAGTGGTAGTAGTAGTAGTAGTAGTTGTAGTAGTAGTAGTAGTAGTAGTAGTAAGAGTAGTAGTAGTTGTAGTAGTAGTAGTAGAAGAAGTAGTAGTAGTAGTAGTAGTAGTAGTAATAGAAGTAGTAGTAGTAGTAGTGGTAGTAGTAGTAGTAGTAGTAGTAGCAGTAGTAGTAGTAGTAGTAGTAGTAGAAGCAGCAGCAGCAGCAGTAGTAGCAGTAGTAGTAGTAGTAGTAGTAGTAGTAGTAGTAGTAGTAGTAGTAGTAGTAGTAGTAGTAGTAGTAGAAGTAGTAGTAGTAGTAGTAGTTGTAATAATAGTAGAAGAAGTAGCAGCAGTAGCAGCAGTAGTAGTAGTAGTAGTAGTAGTAGTAGTAGTAGTAGTAGTAGTAGTAGTAGTAGTAGTAGTAGTAGTAGTAGAGCAGCAGTAGAAAAAGCAGAAGTAGTGGTTGTGGTACTAGTAGAAGTAGTAGTTGTTGTTGTAGTAGACGGATGGGCCAATGATTCTAATATAACTTACTCCCATTCCGCAGCGGGGGTATGTATAATATAAAAAAACACATAAGTCATGGGTTCAACGTAGTACATAAATAACTTGTAGATGTCAGCTTTACAAATGGCACACATTAAACAAACAAACAAATGTACAAACATAAACAATCGCAAAGACCGCGTTATATAAGGTGACTGAGAGGCCAATGGTCGTCTCGTGTCTGGTCGGATCTCAGGTATCAGTCGGATACAGGCGACGGAAGTTTGACGTGAGCGGCGTTAAAAAAATTTATTTAAATCCGTACAGACACACAGTTAAACGGCGCATTTAACACTTAAACTCGTAGCATATTAACTGTTCCTCGCGATCGTTTAACCATTAAAATCGCAAGTTTTTTGTTTAATTCAATGCGGACTATTTAAATTTGATGAGGCTCCCTGCCACGGACCTAACAACATTTTCCGCGGTGACTTTGCGATTCTTACATACCACAAAATTCGCGGCGCCGTTTTGGTAATGTTAGCATATTGAAATATAATAACTGCTCTCTTTTGGAGTTTGATTTATGTTATCTGGGGAGAAAGGTATCCACTGCACATTGAATTAAGTTAAAGTGTCATTTATAAGTCTTTGTTTTGCCAAAAGAGCCATATATAAAAGTCGTCTGAATACGGCAGCAATAAAAATTTTAGCGGTTTATGAGCGGGACACC
Organism: Dreissena polymorpha; assembly: GCF_020536995.1. NCBI lineage: Eukaryota > Metazoa > Mollusca > Bivalvia > Myida > Dreissenidae > Dreissena > Dreissena polymorpha. The sequence continues at coordinate 32,531,826 of NC_068360.1, forward strand.
TACTCGTGCTCAGAACGTAAATCACCGCTGAGCCCCGTTTCAGAGTCGGGTTGCAGTAATACACCCCTAGCGGGGATTCCAGACGAAAGGCTGGATTCGAAAATAAAAATGCTATTAAAGAAAAATAAACTGTTTTAAAAAAGACACACAAAAAAAAAAGATTCGTGCAGAAACAAAATCGCCGGGAAATTGCCGTTTTAAATGATAAAACCGTGAAGAGCAACTAGATTTAATAACATATAATGCGATACATAAGTATATGAAATAAGCTATTTTGTCCATCTATCAGGACTTGATATATATCTAGATAAGCCTTAGTTTGAATCAGTGTAGGATGTTTGCAAGTGAAAAAAGTTCACTCAGTTTTCGTTTAAAGACAACAGGTCGTGCGTACGTGTTTCACATAGGCGATGTGAGCCGGCAGCAAACGCGAGCTTGGGAGGCAGTCTGCAGTTTTTCTTGAAAATCCTTAGGCCGACAACCACTGGTCTGCAAAACACCCTCAAAACAAGGCCTCCTGTCACAACCTGAAAATAGATTCAGACAATATTCAGTGCAGCTCATCAACAGCTTGAAAATAAAGCACAAAACAATGCAGAAAATGCTCTTTAAATTTATATCTGGGGTAAAATAGACCTTTTCGGGGGTCTCGGAACTTTCCAGTAAAAACCCATTTTTAGATAAACCCGGCAATCACATTTCTCTTTCCGGGTAAGATTACGCACACAGTCGACAACATGCTTTGTACTTTCACAGCAGATGCTTTCAAACTAAGCCAAACATAATGGGTCATTACCATCAAACTTTTTTGCACTGCTAACTTATTTAAACCCACTGTTGAAATCTGTCAAATGTCGGCTGCTTCAAGCAGGAAGTACATGTGTTTACTTCGCATTCAGCATGTGCAGAATGTTGACTAAAATCCAGGTCACTTAGTTTCGAATTACTGAAAACAAGTGAAATCACTAGAATATTGACCATTTATACTTACATTTCAGCTTCTGGAGTAAACAAATTGTGTTTAGGCCACACACCTTAAACAGGTAAGTTGTAACCAAAACGGCCTTTAAAGTACACAACCAAAGCCCGGTTTGCCCTTGTAAAAACCCGGTTTGGCACATAACTAAAATATGTGTCGGCTCACAACCAAATACTTTGCGGAAAATATTAAAAAATATTTATATAAAAATAAAAATAAGCTGTATATGTGATCTATTTTTTTTATCTTCCTGACATAAGTGCATTTATTAAGAAAACAATGGTATGCTATTGATTGAGACCCACGTTCTTAACACAAATGTTGTTTTGGCCGATGAGTTCTAACCTAAAATACAATGTTTTCATGTGTACATGAAATTATCAATGTTATTAATTAACGGGGTGCCATTTAGTTGTTTTATTGGTAAAAAGATGCGTGATTATTGTTTTGAAGGTTATTTATTACATGCAAGTTTTCATACGGACCCGGCCAAAATTTATGAGGCTACTGGTAATGCAATTATCTGTACGGCCATAACCACCTTATCCCTATTTAAGTAAGGAAACACCAATAATGGCGTAATAATGAACTGTTTAATAACGTAGACAATCCGAGCTTGTACAGTAGTGCGAGTAGGTTTAATATTATCTGATCGCTGTAACACATTTGCAATACTGTTTAAAAAAAGGCAAAAGTTCGTGTCGCCTGATATAAACGTTTTATTTTAAAGAGAAAAAAACCTGCATCGGTTGTGTCAAGATTGTCATAAAATATTAATTGTATTACGAAATAGAAATCATTGACTTTTCGGTCTTTTCATCAAGAAATGTCTTGGATTCAAATGTGTAGAATAAAACAATCGAGTAAATAATATTCATATTGTATGAGTGTCTTGTTTGGTTTCATCATGTCATCAATCTTGGAAAGTCCCGGTTAGAATTCCCCTTGCGATTTTCGCGCAAGTCGCGGGTATTTTGTCATTCCGTCTTTTATTCAATTATGACTGCCAGACGGCGACATTTTAAATCTCGTGGAATCGCGCGAGACTACTAGACGGGTACCATGCCGCTCATTAGTCGCGTGGCGCGGCTGTACATCTATTTTTGTGTAGCAGTCAATTCCTGGAGACACTAACCAGTCCACGCGATGAAAACACAATGGCTGCTAAGACCGTCTTGATAGAGTATCATGTTTTCCTGAGTTGACAGACGCGCGGATAATTTCACAATAAAATGGTTATTTATGTCATCGATATTATTATAACCACTTATAATTTTTAAAGACGAAGCGCAAAATAATAATAGAGCGCGAATTAATGGTATCTGTAGAGGTTTGGAGTGTCTTTTCGGTGCCGTTGGTGACTTGGTACAAACGACGTGTCGGGATGAATTAAAACGAACTTGCTCTGTGCAGAGGAAGCTAAGGAATATTTATGTACACTGTCACCAAATCGAGACATGCGGTGATAAAAACTACCGCTCACATATCTTGTTTGTTGAAATATGTATATGCGTGCTCCACAAGCAGTTCTTGGTGGTTGCGGAAGCGAAATATTTCCTTAACGCACCCAACGCCACCGTCATATCAAGATCATATTGATCACTAATCTTTATAAATTAGATAAAGTAATTATCTCCACAGCTAAAACAGGACTACAAAAACAAAATTAGTCGAAAAGTATTATTAAAAAAACAACAGAAACCGTGCAAAATATTATTTATTCATATGCTCGCAAAAATATCTACCGGGGGTAGTCGCGTTCATTTAATCGATGCGTACACAATTTTCGCCAATACCGAAAGGTCCTCCAAATAAGTTGTCAATACAAGTTTTAAGTTAACAGATCATATGCGTCGCTAATCTGATGGGCCTAATTGCCGTCCACACCTTATACCATTGCTGTTTTATTAACAATAGTAATGTGCATAGTCACGTATTATTGACATCACAAATAATTAGCATGCATGCATTCATTTGTACTACCACTGCGTGGCTAACATAAAATATTTCGTATACACAAATCTTCCGTGGGTAAAGAATAGTAATCGAACTTACTTTATCTGCGTCGTATGAATAAACGTGCACGGGTTTATGTGCCTCTTTACCTAAAGATGTTTGTCGATGGTGGTTACTTTGAAGCTATTTACTTCATGCAGACAATTTTGAAAAATAATTGCGTGAACAAATCAAGCAAGGTTTTTTGTCTTTCAAAATGTGTGTCTATTTCTAAAGAATTCCTTTCAGTTCTGGCATACAAGCAAGTAAACATTCGCAGTTTTTTCTTATATCGCATGTGTAACGACAACATTGCCATGTGCCGCGGCATTTCTTTAAATGTAAATGTGAAGTTAATTTTTTATGATAGAGGCTTTTGTCGTAATTTCACTTCCTAAACCGCGTTTTCTATCGATGTCTGCATTCAGACGAGAAACATTGTCTTTAAAGTATTTTGCGATTTTCATAAAATGATGTTCATTTTCATTTTTAGAAGACGATATATTCATCAATAATGTTATACCAGTCTTTAACAATATGAAATAATAAAACGAAATAAAAAATATTAACATAGAAAAACTATGTTACTGTTGAATAATGATAAGTTTATTTAGCGAGGCTTACAGTAGACAATTTAAAATACAAAGCTTGGAGATTGGTTCAAGTTTTGTGCCGAGTAGATAAACTTATCTGTCTCCGACACTAACTTATGGAATTCTATTTATCCCATAAGTACTGCTTGTTCGTACTTTTTAACGAACGTAAATAGAATAAAATGTCTAAAAACAACACTAAAACACTTGTTAATAATTGTTGGTTATCATGGTAAAATCGTTTTAACCCAATGTCGTTAAAATATTCAACAAGCATACAATGTTTACTACGTGGTCAGCCACGTATTAATTTTCAAATAAGATTTCCTGCCCTTAGATTAAAACGTTAATTAGTGTTTGCCACTGCGTGTTTAAATAACTTTCATTGGCTGGTCATTTACTTATAAATTTATGTATGTCATCATTGGAGGTCAAAACATCAAACATAGGTAAATTCCGTATGCATTCGTTTCTTCCCGTTGCTACGTTTTCACAATCGCACATTCTCGGCCCTTTCCGTCAAACATCGGCTAAGTACTATTGATAATCTGCGAGGGTACCGAATGACGTTTTCCACTGGTCTGCACACGTGATTTGCACACGTGACCATCTTGCTACCTCTTCATTGGATCTCTGCACACGTGATCTGCGTACATGGCCATCAAATGTATGCATGTTTGTAATAGTTTAGTTTGCTAGAAGAGCGCGGCTAGAACACAAAAATTGTTAGAAGAGCGCGGCTAGAACACACACAGCCGGGCAAAGATGACAAATAACTTCTTGCTGTCACGGAGCCGTTAGACCTCGCATATATCTTGTTGATCCGAATATTTTGTAGACTTTATAGAGCGTTTGTGTTGAAGATTAAAGAGCAAAATAAATCTCAATGAAAACTTTGTGGACTTGTTTACGTCATAGTTCTATCGATATTATGTTACACTGAACGACGATAGCGAAACTTATTAGTTCTATACTGTTTCTTACTGCCATAAATAAAATGTATGTATAACTACAAACATGTCTTTATCAATCAGTATTGTTGTATACGGCATAATGATTTAGTAAAATAATTTTACTCATAATTAAGATTTTACAATTTCTGATATGGCATTACCTTTGTGTACAAAGCTGAATGAATGGACAAGTGGAAGTTATTCCGAGAAATTTGCTGGTAAAGGACAATCTTGTTTCAAATGCAAGGCCAATAAAATTACAGAAACTCATTATTATGCTTCGCCTATCGATTTTGTTTTTGAAAAGATGTGCATGTAATGGAATTTCCCTGCAGAATCCCGTATTTTCTGGCCTAGATGTTGGTCTTATGTGCGCACACAGCGAAATTTCATTGGACTTCAATCACCAAAACTACCGGCCTTGTATCCACAAAATAATTGATTTTTTTTACGTAAAGCATAAAGCGGTAATATAAACACGCAGCTTTTTGAGAACAATAATTACACTATTGATAATTATGTTGAAAAATCGCTTGTGTAAGTATTTTTAGAAAATTCATGAATATCACCAGTTTTTTTTTTTGTGTGTTGCATTTGCAAGTTACCGGATCAGCCCATGGATAAAAACTTATTATTAAGACAACGTAGTGTTTTTGTAACGACTTCATTCATCGACATGACACAAGACGTCTTAGCCTACAATTAATGTCCTCTCAGTTACAAACCCTGACTAAAAATAAAAACATAGAGGAATTAACAATTTGCTGCCCTTAGATTGCTATATTAAGTAAACTTCTTTGTCGCCGTCATCAATTCGACCCTTTCGTTCAGCCTTGTTTTTTTTATTAGCTGAATTAAAATATCATCTAGAGTTTTATTTGTGAAATTACAGCCGACTGCCGTGTTTTTGAAAGAGAAACACGTGCCCAATAATTGTAAAACAACTTTGAAAACACACAAAAACGGACGTCGCTCACGAGTGGCTTAAACACGTATAACTCACTAAAATGAGAAAGAATTCTATGACCCGCCATATTGGATTTCACGTTCGTTACGAGACAGATGGGAAGGGGCGTGAAATCGCGAGACTTCCCACTGTTTTAAATGACATCTACGTTAGCCAAGCGATTGGGCAAAATAAAGACAAGCGTCTGGCCGATGATTAAAAGTCGTGTCTGTGAAATAATGTAATAATTGTTGTCTCCATAAAATATTCATCACGTGATAAACATTTCAATGCGGACGTGTGGTTTGAAGCTCAATCAGGTCGTGTTGCAATGAGTTGCGTTTAATTCTTAAGCCAGTAAACACAATATGCGTGTGTTTTCTTCATCGAGAGTCCAATTAATGTTTATGTAAATTTTCACATATTAATTTGACAATAAGTTATATTTTGATCTTTGCCACATCCAATATCTTTTTAATGGCAAAATCGATAATAAGAACCATTTCTAAATCGAGTTAATGTGTATCTATTCCTAACGACAGAGCTTTCATCTTTCGAATGCTTGTAGATAAAGGCTTTCAGATATCCTAATTGTATTGCGTAATCAATGTTTCCCTAATGTACGCGGTGTTCGATGTTGGGAAGGCACTAGGTTTTGTAGATCTAAAATTTGAATTGGTTTGACTAGGTGCTACTGCTTGCTTGTTCTGCCTCCCACTTGTATAAGCAATTTCGATGACAGAAATGTTGTTAAACTTTATGTAACATGTTTTTCTTTACATATTTAAGTTCATTTTGTGAAAATGATCGAATATAAACATATGATCGTAAACACAAGCAATATTGCAAAATAAAAAAAGGAGAGCACGTGGAAAATAAAGGTCTTCCAGTTTAAAATATTATTGGAACCAGATACAATAACATTTCATTTTAAAATTAAATTTACTCGTGTGCATAGCACATTGTACTGTGCACATAAGTTGGGGAACACATTGATGCGTGTTGTTTGTTTTCGTTTTAGTTGTTCAGCGGTCATTGAAAAATATCTTAATTGGCATTCTTGTGATAAGTATAGATATTGTGTCAAATATATTCAACATATGTCTTGAAAACTATATGCTGAAAATGTTTGAATGTCAAAAAATGTTACTCCTTTTTTGTAATGAATCCAATTTAATCAATAAAAACACGCAGTACACTCTTCTCGTAAACATTCTCGTGTAAAGAATTGAGTAACGAAACTATATTCATTTTTTACCGATAATTTCTAAATATAAGAAATGGAAAGTGATAAATACAACTGTAAAACAATCAACAAATAATGCCTCTCGGAAAGAGGATCTGGGTTTCGGAACAAACTCAAGTTTGACCCTTAACCCATATATGCCTATTGGATTCTCCCATCCTTCTAAATTGGATCAATCTATTTCCAAAATTAGGGATGTCTAGTTTATTTATTTATATATTTATAATATCTCTTACAGAAATTCATTTAAGCAAACAGCGCAGACCCTGATGAGACACCGCATAATGCGGCGTCTCATCTGGGTCTACGCTGTTTGTCAAGACCTTTTTCTAGACGCTAGGCATAAATGGGTTAAACAGCGATCACGTAGAGACTTGCTCATATATTTTTCGTATTAATGGAAAACGGCATAAAACGAATTTTCTAACAGACCATAATTGGAATAGTTTTTAAATAAATATAATAACAAGGAAAAAGATTTTTTTTAAGTCTTGCTCTGAGGTTTAATCCGAGCCCTCTAGAAGCAACAGCAAACACGCTAATGTATTGTAGTTTACTATGTCAGTAATAAATGTTTTATCGTTATTATTGATGAAATGTGTTACACACGCTTTATAATTTTTCCGATTTTGATTGATGATTATCAATAAAGGAACACATACTTTTAACACTTTTTTAAGCCAGGACTGTTATTTTGCTTGTTTGAATAAAACAAATTTTGATTGGATTACAATTTTAGAAAATTTTCATTAAGTTTTTTTTTCTGAAATATAAAACGAGCATGCTAACTTCTTGTGATTTTGTATATTATACCTTACTATACAAATCCGTTTTAATTAATTTTTCGGCATGCGTCGAATACTTTTCAAGGTGATGTTTATTGATGCATTCACTAACTAATGTAACTTTATCATAAACATATGGAGCCTTCACATATAACCCTGGTATGCGAAGTCGTATGTTTGTGAAGGCATGCGATTTCATTTAATGTATATAGTTTTACCTTTTTTGACGCATTAGTTTGCATGTAATTGTTATTGTGTGCATGTATTTTTCAAGGAGATCTATACATGAATTGAACATTCTGTTAAGTTCTTTTTCATAATTTATGGTTCAATATAAAAAGAAGACCCATAAGTGGGAGACATAAAGCTGTGGAATCAAACGCGATCTCTGATCCTCAAACCGTGGAGGTCAAAGTCGTCTCTTCATCTTGGAATATTTATAACAAAAATCAAAATTTATATGCTCTTTTGTGGGCCCCTTGAATTTCTTTAATCGAATTATAATTCTCTTTGTCCGTGCGCGGAACCCTGCTTTGCCATGACATTTACTACTGTGCTAAGGTGCGTGTCACTCGCGCACATGTTCCGGGCGCGACGGGGTTCGAATTCAGGCCGACAAAACGCTGAATATATGAATAATAATCGAACAGAATGGGATGACATTGACTCGAATTATTAGTCAAATTGAACATAAAATTAGTACATGGAGTAAAATCGAGCGAGCCTCGTTGCAATATGATACTGCGCATATTCAACTGGGGAAGCTAGCAGTCTTTCATGTTTTTTCCGAATATTCGAATGACACGGTTTGTTTGACAAATTTTCAATCCGGCCTCCCGTCGCGGGCCCAATTCGATTCGGTACGGTACCAATTTCACCGGCAACACACCGCTTATTAACGCTGTGGGTGGGGTATGGATATAATTCAACCTTCTGGAGAAATATTGCTCCCAGAGCTAGAATTATATCCCGGAATATCCCGTGCCATTCTGTACAGAGCCCGGACGTTTGACTGCAGCGACACTCGAGGCGTGAAAAAGACACAAGCGTTAAATTCTGGTGTTTATTTAATTCAATAAAGCGCCAATTACCACGCCATACCGTTCGTGAACAATACAGCTAGGCTAATGTTTCATGTTTCATTCACGTCATCATGGGGAGATGCTTAAATGCGAAGACCCTGTGGTATTAATCTTACAGCGTTTTGTGAACAGGAACACTTTCTCTCTGTTTTATATATTAATAATAATAATAATAATAATAATAATTATTATAATAATAATAATAATAATAATAATAATGAAAATAATTATTATAATAATGAAAATAATAATAATAATAATAATAATAATAATAATAATAATAATAATAATAATAATAATAATTATTATTATTATTATTATTATTATTATTATTATTACTATTATTATTATTATTATTATTATTATTGACTTTGTTGCTTCGTTTTGCATCATATTACATCATATTACATCATATTACATCATATTACATCATATTACATCGTATTACATCGTACCATATCGTATCGTACCATATCGCAATCTATGACATTTTAAAATTTAAGCATCACAATAAAAATTAGAAAATATTCAATTCATTAAAACCACACATTGTTGGCAATATATGATACCGTCTTTGAAAGTCATTAATTTAAAGTTAGACTTTAAGTTAAACTTCACTCATCTCAACTTCACTCAGATGTAAAGTACATTTAAATTATTATGTTCGTTTTCTGGATCTTCCTCCTCCTCATTTTCCTCCTCATCCTTATCATAATCAGCATATTCGCCGTATTCTTCTTTTCTACCGCCTCTATACTATCATCGTCGTTATTGTAAAATTATTATTATCATCATCAAAATTGTCGTCGTCGTCGTCAGTCGCAATACCAACCGCAGCATCTGTATATTATAGAAATGATGTCCTCACGCAAACCATGCTTATTAAATATTACACTCTAGACCATTGTTAAGTCGTATTTGTTTTCTTCTTTATCGCCTCATTTACCTTTCTTTAGCATAATGTGATCTTTCAAGTGTCGTCTGATTCAACCAGCAACAGACGGTAATTGGATTTGCTACTGGGCGGCAACGGGGGCGGTGCTTGCCTTTATATGGCAATAATCCAATCAAGAGCTCTCGTTTTAATAGGAAAATGATTGACTTCGTGAATACGAAAGTGCGTCTTGATAGCTTTGTATGGCGACATTGGCTTTCTTGGGTCAATTATAATAGCTCCGCAGCATGTCACGTGCTTTTAGACGCCGCCTACTGGGAAATAAAATGGACTCATTTGAACGGAGCCAGGTAATGCGAAAATAAAGGCAATATGTGATCAAGCAATCCATTCGGATATCAAAGCGTGACAAAAAGTATCAGAGTAATACGCACATAGATTATTCTATCTGAAACACTTGTCGAAATAATACATACATTTTAAGTAACGCTGTTCACGCGACGGTTTTAGTGGGAGATATGTTCCCGTCACATCTAACGTAAGTACTTCGCTATAGAACAATTTTGTCGAAATTAAATAATACTAATTATCGCATACAATATTTTCCAGACATGTATTTATTTATTTGTTTTTGTAACGCACGCACGTTTTCGCGATTCAATCAGCAGGTTAATATTGTAAGTTTAGAATCAACATTTTGGTTACACACATACGTCTTAATATAATACCGTAAAGTGTTTTTTCCTTGTTTTGATGTTCTATTAACTGAATCCCATCAACAGTTATATAAGTGCCTTAGCGACTATTTATATGGCAAATTTCTTTTTTCTTAGTCAACGGTTTTGACGCAGTTAGTATATTTTGGCGTTTTATTCGTAGTCAAATAGTAGATCAGAATTCACGATTATAAAACTATATTCTTCTGAAGAAGTGCATTACAAGTTGAAGTTTATTATGACAAAAACAGTTAATACTTAACTTGCACTATTGTAAATATTGAAAACGTTTGTTCTCTAAACTTATACGATAACCGAAACGTGTTTTTTATGTTTCCATTACATAATTTTATTAAAACATTAATCATAATAATAGTTAAACACGCCTAGTTCATTCATACTAGACTTTATCAAATGTTTAATTACGTTCTTTCCAAGTCATTGATTTGAATGTGTATTTATGTCCTTTTGAAATTAGTTAATTCATAATAAAATACCAAAAAATAGCAAATTTTCAAATTGCTTGTAGAATTCAGTGCTTTTAATCATATCAAGCGATTAGGAAACGCCAAAACAACAATATGTCATTTATAAGACGTGTGCCAAACACCGAAGAAGAAGGAAAATGATTGCATCGCAATTTGCTTTGTTTGTCTGTCTGTCCGTTTTCCCGAATGTTTGTATGTAGGCACAATTGTATTTTTTTTGTCTTTAAATGTTATGAAATATTATTTAATGTGTTTGGTATGGAAAACATACATATTTATTCGAAGTTTTGGTGTTTTAATATACGATTAGGTCAAGCCCCATTAATTTGCATTTTCCGTTCAAAGGCGATGGTTAAAGGTTGTATTTTTATGTTTAGGTTGTAAGTATTGTCTTGGTTTGTAAGAAGAATTGCTCACTAAACTTTAATTAAATAAATATTGACGTGCATCCCTTTTAAGCATGTGGGCGTGCGTCACTTTCAAGCTTGCGATTTTTTTAATCATATGTTTTGGTGTTTATGCAGTTACAGTTCTTTTTCATTGTACATGTTCATGGAATCTACAACGTCTATCGTTGCTATATGATTGCTTTCCTCGATAGTTTTAATTAAGAGTTATTTTCATAAATTTGTTTAAAAAATGACGTACATCGATATTTGACGTCATTTGCAAATTCATGTATTATTTTGTACGCAAAAGCTGCAACGTTTAACGTGTTTACAATTGATCTTCATGACACTATATAGCATTGCCAGGTATTGGTGTCTATCAACATGACACGGGCACACAATTATAACTGTATTTTACAAGAAATTATCACAATGAGGATAATTTAAAATATGCAAAATATTAACGGTAGTTTTACGTTTAATTAATTTGTTGTAAATGTAAACACATTTAGACGTCGCTAAGCGTATTAAGTCACAGAAAGTAAATGTATGCGGTATTCATTAAATTAGTTTTATGCATTTCATTGTAGCATATATACAGAAGTATCAAATATATAAGGATTATGTGTCTCATTTCTGAAAAAAAAATGTGTCAGTCTTTCCTAAAGTTTGAATCATTTATAAATACATATTATATTCAGTTACCCCTTATATTTTTTAAATGTATTAAATGTTTCTGATAGAATTCGATATTAGTATTAGTTACAGTCTACACCTTCTTTTCTTCGATATTATTATTTTTTAACATGCTACATTTTGTTTTCTATGTGATATAACTGTAAATCATTAGTTAAAACTTAAATATGTGTAATAAAGCTTTGTATTGGTTTTTGACGCATTACCTTGTTTTGCTGAAATGACGTCACAACGTCAAGTGACGATACGTTATTTAAACAACTTTCCATTTTTAGTATGCCGTATACGTAAATATTAATTGTCTTTGCTAATTAAAAATCATGTGATATAATGACTTTGAGCAATATGTCGGTGTTCATTTGTCTATAAAAGATATGTTTAGTGATTTATATCAAAATTAAAAGAAACAATTATGTTTCCATATCAAAATGGTGACTTAACATTTCCTTAGGAAAATATAAGGGTTGCTATGGTGATTTCTTAAAATGGCCTTTACTAAGGAAATATCTAATATGTGAATCAATTTGAATTAATTTTTTGGGGAAAGAATTAATATTTTAACTAAAATGTATCACTTGTGTTGAAAGTGTGCAAATTCTTTATAAAATGTCAATGTATTCTAAAGGGGTCAGGCGAAGAAACTAAATAAACTTCTCGTATAATAATGCTAACTCCGTTATAGTGTGTGTATCAGTTCTGATTATTTCAATTTCATTACAATATTTTTTTTGATGTCAAACCATTGCTTCTTGATATATTTTACTGGTTTTCCTTTCGGTAGCAAGGTTGTTAAATGTTACTTTAACACTTTCCGTAAAAACCAGTCGTTCCGGGTCAGCGATGTAACGTTTGGAAAATAAAACTATTTCTTGTGAACGGTTCTAACCACAAGAGGCATAATAATAAATGACACACCATGTAATAAGCAATGCGAGAGAAAGGTAAATATATGGGCCGCACAGGCTTATCAGGGACGACACTTTCTTATCAGGGACGACACTTTCCGCCTTAATTGGATTTTTGCTTAGAAGAGACTTGCTGTAAACGAAAAATATCACAACAGCGGAAAGTGTCGTCCCTGATTAGCCTGTGCGGACTGCATTAAACCCCTTTTGCACAGAGCACGGCTCATATATGATCATACTTAATGATTGCATTTATCTAGGTTTTGACGTGGAACATATAGTACATCTAGTAACTGTTTGAAACAATCGAATAGAACACGATTCCTCTACAACAGTAATACATGGTGTTAAAATAACAAGGAACGAGTATCATACAACGAGATTATAATCTCTCCCTTTTGTATAAAAATGTCTCCCTTTAACAAATCTATTTATGTTAACTAAACGGGTAGTCGTGTACGATGATAGTAACACTCGTTCCTCTGCATATGAGTTCTGATATATAAGACGGTAAAAACGTACGAATGATGGAGTGAGTTATTTGCAGAATAATTATCTTTTAAAATTTATTATATATTTGTCCGCTACATATTTTTTTTATCACTTCGTAATAAAAAAGAGACATTATGAAGAAAAAGATTTTAATTTACAGAACACCATGCGATTTGAATAATACTTGTTTTCGAAATTGTATGATCAATGATTTTAATTCATCAAAGTCGCAGTGCTATGACATGATATCGGCGATGGCCTATCAGGTATTTACAATACATGCATTCCGATATTTAAGTGTCCCTTAAAGGAAAAGTGGTTTAAGTGAAGTGCGAACAGCACATGCTAATCAATTTCATTGAATTTTTCATTTAAAGGATGTCTCTTGTTGACGGAAACGCACATGCATTAAGCCCTGTTTTCCCAGAGCGCAACCCAACTTCATCACACATATTTGCTGTATTTTCTTCCCTGATTTAAAAATAATATCACAAACATATTGAACGTTTTTTGGGGTGAATGGTTCACACATGTTGCAGCGACAGTAACGTAAAACGAAGACACATTATACTATTACTAACACATATGCATTTATCTTCCTATTAACACATATTTACTCTTTTAAAAGCTGTTGTCATAAAAAGATTTAATCTTTTTATACACTTGAATGATGTGCATTGTGTGACATTAAATGTTTCTGATCACATATAAACAATACTATTTAACTCCAGTCTAATTACATTCGCCCATCAATTTATTTAAAGATTAATTCTAGATATTGTAATTTTTGAAGCATCTGCGATTTTTTATCGTTCAGTCAATTACACACTAAAGTTCACGTTTGAAACACATATATGCATATGCAATTGTTTGTTCATCAACGTACATGCAATCTATTCAAAATCTGCTTTTCAAACGGCTTTTAAAAACGACCACAAGTATTACATCCTATTATATGTTTGTTTCTTCCGATTGTTGCCCAATCTTGTGTCGTGTTAGAATATATAATCAATGGACCTACTTTACGTTTTCTATGTAATGTTTGAAATAATGTGATTTTGCTTTTGTAAATCTTACGTGCATTTATTTCATTCAAGTCAGTTTGTTCATCTTTTAACATACTGAAAAATGCATTTGTTAAAGGAGCCTTTAAATCACGTTTTGGTAAATTGACACACTTATTTTTTATTTCAGATTCGCAAATTTTCGTTGTAGTAATGATATTTGTGAGGAAACAGTAATACTGAACATTTACCATGCTTTAAATGTCCATTATATGCATCTTTTGACGATTTAAAAACCTAAAAGATATGAAGCGTTGCAACTTGAAACGATTTAATAATTTGGAGAGTTCTGATACTACGAGGATTGCTTATATAAAGTATAAATACATCACTACGCCCGAAATAACCGCTAAATGAGACTCGCTCTGGGAAAACGGGGCTTAATCCATGTGCGTAAAGTGTGCTCAATATTAGCCTGTGCATTCCACACCGGCTAAACGGGGACAAGAAATTCCGCATTTGTGAAATTTTTCGTTCAGAGGAATTCTCTTCTAAACGAAAATCCAGCCTCAGTGGAAAGATTCGTCCCTGCTGAGATTGTTTTGAATGCACAGGCTTATCTGGGACGGCGATGTACGCACATGCATTAAGCCCCGTTTTCCCAGAGCGAGAATTATATGTTAAAACCCGCGACATAAAATACAAAAGCAATCGAATGAACATCAACGAGCAAAGGTATTTATGTTTAGGATTTGCTCAGAATAGGTGTAATAAAGTTAAAACATTATCATTTTCTTATTATTTTTCCCCAAAGCTAAGCTGCGTGATTATTTAATAAGCGTCTTCTTAATCGATTTTATATAATGCCACAACGTTTTTGTTTAATGAACGGTGTGCTAATCTTTCTACACACGGTAGCGTATTTTGCTCACGCCAAAAACATCTGTGTCAAGATTAATTGCTTTGAAAAAAGTTTGCCTCAACTCTTCTAAGTATGAAGTTCCTGTGTGGACGTTGCTGCTGAGCAAAATCAACAACAACAACTACAACTTGAAGTACCAATTTTTAAATAGGAGATTCTCTCGAGCTTAATGCGTGTACGTTAAGTGTCGTCCCAGATAATTATAGGCGACACTTTCCGCATAACTGATTTCAAAGTGACGTCCTTTAAACGGAAAATACCATACAAGCGGAAAGTGGCGTCCCCGATTATCCTGCGTGGACTGCAACGACACTTTACGCACATGCATTTAGCCAAGTTTTGCAAGTAGGAGGCTCAAATAAAAACGCAAATCGTTAACTTGATTTTTAAATGATATTAAAGTATGCGACCGATTTAATCGATTTTAACAAAAAGGTACAACTTGAACGCATTACAATGTATACAATGCATGATGCGGCGTCTCATCTGGGTCTGCGCTGTTTGCTTAAAGGAATTTTTATTAGAAATATTCTAAATATAGAAATAAATATACTAGACATCCCAAATTTTGGAAATAAATTGATCCAATTTAGAAGGATGGGAAAGTCCACTAGGCATACATGGGTTAAAGTGATGCCATAATATTGCTGCCGTATTTATACTGTGTTGGCTTAATTTCCATAATCGGCTGAATTCATTAATATAGGATTCAGTTCTTGTTTCGAGTTCGTGCGACTTTCACAAATACAAAATGTTACATTATGAGTGACAGCTAATCAGAATAGATTAGGAATTATACTAATTGGATTACTGAATGCGGAGCAGATTGTAGAATAATGAAAAGATAAGACATAATCACACATTAAGTGCATTTGTATTGTTTTGTATACACAACACTCACGCGATACAAATGTTCACTGTTAACATGCACTTTTGATCGGTTTGGTGTTATGTATACAAAACAATACAAATGCACTTAATAGTTTATGTGAATATCACAATTCCAACACACTTTCTACTCGGAAGTTTTGTTATATAATATTCCAATTATTTACATACTTTTCAATGCATTGTCATAGAATAAAAAGTAATGAATTCAAACAAGAGAAATATAGACCACAAATAAATATCGTTATTTGTAGAGCTTTTCATCTTTTACTTTGAAAAGTTATTACTATCATACTCATAGCATTTCAATATATTAAATTTCAAAAACTGAATTGCGCAGTCTTAGCGCCCTTTTCCCCAGATTTTGTTTCAAGGTCACGTGTTCAAGTCCAGAAGAAGCGATTTTTATTAAGCGAATTTTTTTCTTAATGTAATTATTAGATAATTCGAAATATGATTGTTTTGTTGGTACCAACATGTATTAACTTTTTTAAAGAAAAATATAAAAATCTATCAACATGTCTTTTCATATAAAATCCTTCACGACACTAACATTCATGCATGCAAAAAGAGAGGCAACCATTTAAATTTAGTACAAATATTTTTATAATATTAAAGTTTCATATCGAAGGCACATGACAGCGGACTACACGACTAGATACCCGCGGAGAGCCGTCGCGTCGGAACGACACATTGAATAACACGGGAATAATAAATGACAAATTTATTCAAAACATTAGTTGCCACAAAATAAAAACAACATCTCAAATAACAGCACCCATTCCGCTGTGTTTATGCTACCCAAGGATGCATAACTGTGAAGCGCCCGATGTAAACAATATTGGGCTCTTGACACGGTATTCCTAAACCAATGTGCCTATGGGCTCGCCGCGGGAAGCCCATTGGGCTCGAAAATGAGCTTGGAATAGCTGTAAATAACACCGTATAGGTTTAATTGCTTGTGTCGGCTAATATATATGGTTTCAAACTCGGTGACACATTATTTTGCCAACACATTAATAACCTCGCAGTTTGTCGGCCGGTCGAACATCATATACGGAGCAATATCAACCCTTTAACTCTGTGTCATTGTAAATATACATGTGAGCCGCGTTCTGGGAAAACTGGGCTTAATGCATGTGCTTGAAGTGTCATCCCCGATAATCACAAAGGCTAATCAGGGGCGATATTTTCCGCTTATACCGGAGTTTCGTTCAGGAGTGACCTCCTTTAAACGCAAACTTCCATAAAAGCGGAAAGTGTTGTCCGTCCCTGATTAGCTTTTGAGAGGTCGCCGTGGTGTAATAGATTAGGTGTCCGCCTAGCGATCGGGAGGTTATGAGTTCGATCCCCACTGTGGTAACGTTCTTTAGATCTCCCCCGAAAGTCACCAAGCATTGGTTCTATGCCCAGGAAATGGACTCGAGAGCGTTTTTGTAAGCCGGAGGCTTTGTATGTAATCGAGCTAAAATAAAACGGTATAAAGTAATAAGCCTTTGCGGACTGCGAATACTTACTAGTATAAGGGATGACAGTCTATACACGTGTTTTATTCAGTTTTCACAGAAAGCGCTTCATGTATGTAATCCTATATCTCTGTGAACTTTTAGAAATAAATATAAAACGCTTAATATCATTATTAACCACACATGCGCTGTTTAAAGCAACATTACATTTGAATACGAATAGGAGGAACTTTTTTTTACCTTATTGGCGATTTTTAATACTTTTAATTATTTCCTATGATAAAGCAAAACATATAGTGTATACTGTAGCTTTTGTTATTATATTGGTCTTAAACAGAAATATCAGATAGCTTGACGTTTAAATACACCATTTTCTTTTGCGAAAACATAAACTTCACAATATATTTAATGAGTGTCCAGTTAAAAAACAAACACAATAACATTTTCTGCGTTTCGTTTACATTGACTTCATGCAATCTATATTTGATCATCCAAATATCAACCACAATAATAATGAAAAATATGCATGCGTCTTATTAAATAGTGTTCCATTAATTAAAAATGGTAAATGCTGATACTTTTTCAAACTCATTTATGTGAACTACATTTTTAAATTATTAATTCAAACAACACGGTACTCGCGGTCTAGTCATCAAGAGAACTATATGTGTCTTGTTCTGATAAAACTGGGCATAATACATGTGCGTAAAGTGTCGTCCCAGATTAGCCTGTGCAGTCCGCACAGGCTAATCAGGGACGACACTTTCCGCCTTAACTTGATTTTCGGTAAGGAGGGACTTCCTTGAAACTAAAAATACCATTAAAGCGGAAAGAGTCGTCCCGGATTAGCCTGTGCGGACTGCACAGGCTAATCTGGGACGACACTTTACGCACATGTATTATGCCCAGTTTTATCAGAAAAATTTCGCTCTATTTTTTTGTTCGTGAAGTGCACAGGACACTGACGCGTTTAAAGAACAATGAAATAAATATGTATTTATATATATAACCATTTAACTGAATGTCTACTTATTTACATTGACTGTCTTTTGTATTTGTGCTTTTTTGTATCGTTTGTTTGTATCATGTACATCTTGAGAAAATGGAGGCAATACATATATGTAAATAAATAATATAATAATATTATAATATATAATATATATTAAAATATATATTCTCAACTTACATATGTCAATTCTTTTCAAATCTATAATTATAATTTATAATGTTAACTCTTATCCCGGTTATGCGTCTGTAATTATGCTGCATCGATTTAATGACCTTCTTATTTCGGAATTTTCTTATCTTTTATTTACCTCAAATTACATATTATGTTTCTTAGAACGATTATATAATGGCGCAACAAAATTGACTTTTAGGCAAATATAATGAAGTATTCAATTAAATATGCGACGAATTCCGTGCAAATACGTGAAGTTATAATTAAAAATAGTCCCCGTATGAAATCAAGTGTTTTGGGAATGAAAGAATAATCGGTTTCGCTTTGTTCCAGCGTTGCCGGCCTGCACGACTTGCACATGCAAAGACTTCCGGTGGAGTTCACCAAATCACTTCCGGCGCCACGTCCCATCCGACACCCCCAGCCGGCGCACACACCAAACTTTCTTGTGCGCCCGCCGCCCACCGGTTTCCACCTGAGCGCGGCCACGTCATCAGCAACCGGGGGATATCACTCACTTCCGGTGTTTTCCTTACCACCGGGAACCAGCTTGACGCCCAGCGGACCGATTCCGGCACCTGTTCTTCCATACCCAGGTATGCCCTTCCCGCCCTTTGCGCTGGAATCCTCAGCGCACGAACTTCAACAGCTAAACTTCCTTCAGTCTATTAATCGCGCGCAACATGCGACTAGCGTGCAAGAAAACTCCAAAATAAAAACCCCCATCAACCGGAACTACCTGGAGCTCGCGATGCTCGTCTGTAACACATTTCGCGGGAAGCTCTTCCCGTGTCCGCACTGCCGTTACGTCACGGACCGACGCAACAATCTGAAACGCCACATTTCTACCATGCATCAGACGTGTGACAAGCTCCTCGAGTGCTGCGGGGTCAGCTTCAGTACCAAGGCGTCACTTCGAGAACACATCATGATATTCCACCATAACGGGTACTCGTGTCCCTACTGCGGGCGCCGGTTTTGCCGAAAAGCGTTGCTGAAGAGACACTTGTCCGTTCATAGCGGGCAGAAAGATTACATTTGTCCGAGTTGCGACTATGCGACCAGCCATAAAAGCAACCTGGAACGCCACAAACGTATTCACGAACGCTTGAAACTTGGCGAAGACGGGACGCTGTTCGACTGCGGTGATTTCACGAGTCACGCGCTCTCACAGAGTCCGGACACGACCGGTAACTCTTGTCTAGATTCGGAAGCAAAGGGAGACAATTACGTCGACATTGATTCGTCAGACGACAGTTCCGACATCGACGTTACGGAAGAGTCGTTGCTGGACAACGAAAAATTACGAAGCTATCCGATTTATGTACCAAACGTAAGACGTGAGCTTATTGGTCCGAAATGTTCATCGAATAACTCGACCAAAAACGATACATTTGAGTGTGATACAACTAAGCGCCAAATGTACAAACTGGAATCGGATGAACATGTTGTTAAGAACGAAATTCCCTTGAATGACAGGGCCACGTTCTATCAGATGTCGCAACACATAGCTCTGGATTTTTCTAAGACCATGCCATCAAATCATAGCGCCGCGTCTTCTACGGCGAGTGTTTCCCAACAGAAAACCTC
Source organism: Dreissena polymorpha (assembly GCF_020536995.1). NCBI lineage: Eukaryota > Metazoa > Mollusca > Bivalvia > Myida > Dreissenidae > Dreissena > Dreissena polymorpha. Next base: position 32,552,036 of record NC_068360.1, read on the forward strand.
CTGTGTGATAGGACCAAATAGTATATTAGATGACAATGTAGGGAAGAAACATTGATAATACCCGACAGAATATTTACGTGTACATGATAGACTTAAACATATGTTTGGTAAGTGTGGCTCAACATAAAACCACTAGGACCAAATAGTATTTTAGAAGACAATGCTGGGAAGGATCGTTCATAAAAACCGACCTTATGTTCACGTGTACATGATGGGCGTCAAAATATGTTTGAGTTAGTTTACTCAACCTACTATACAAATGCCGGGACAATATTACAACTTAGTGCAAGTGGAATGGGGGTTTAATGCATGTGCGTAACGTGTCGTCCCAGATTAGCCTGTCAGTCCGCACAGGCTAATCAGGGCCGACACTTTCCGCCTTAACTGGATTTTTGCGAAGAAGAAGATACTTTCTTTAAAAGAAAAATAACATAAAAGCGGAAAGTATCGCCCATGATTATCCTGTGCGGACTGCCCATGCATTTATCCCCCTTTGGTTAAAGTTTTGTTTACTATTTCTTTTGTTTAAATGCATCATTTCGAAACAGTGCAGATATCAGATTTGTCAAGTAAATAATTTTCTTTTAAAAAGAAAACATCCATATACTTACCGGTAACCACAATGGTGGGCCGTGTCAACTGTAACAAACATATTTTACGCTTTACTAACCCTACCTGACAGAAATTTTTACCTCATGTTGTAGCAGATGAATCACGTATGATTGTTTCTTGTACGTGTGTTGTTTATTTAATGAATACAAATATTTATTGTCAAATCATTATTTTACCACATTATTCCCAGTGGCAATGTAAACAACTTTGAATTGTTGTATAGTCCTTAAACAATGGAGAATATCATTTGTCTTACGAGTATGTACAAATGATAAATTCTATTTAAGAAAAAGCTTAGTGTCGCAATCTATCAAACTTCTGATTATATAACTCGTCTTACTTATTCCATACACACATAGCTATCCATTCACCAAGAATATTATAACACTACATACGTGAATAATCCATTGTTAATTGTTCAATTAACTACGTGATAATAGATTTTCAAAACTGAAAAAAATATCAATTGGCATAGTGATTGCAGAGTGTGTTGTTAAGGCTTGTTTCTTGTTAGAATCGAAATACTTAAGGTTCATAAGTGTTAATATAAAAATAAACAACGTTGATTATTCACAAATAAAAACGAAATACTTAAGGTTCATAAGTGTTTATATATAAATATACAACGTTGATTATTCACAAATAAAAAAGTAATATACCAAAGTTTTCTCAAACCGCAGAAAGATGACGACCTCTTATTTCGGACGCTACAATAAAATATTTTTTATAATTGACTGCACTTGCATGCGTTAACGTCCTTGTATATAACCAGCGTCATATGTGTTTGGTTTACCGTGTTCCTTTTTAAAATCTGTCCTAACGCTTTATCCGAGTTTGCACACGTTAACGTTTTATATAACCTGCATAACATGCGTTTGTATTATCGTGTCCTGTTTAAATGTTCAAAGACTGATCCTCCAAGTAAACCAATTTACAAGCAATATCACAGCACCAGTGTGTCACGCGCCCGATCGGATTGGGTGCCGGGGATGTCGGGCATTCTGTATTATTACGGCATATTTACGTTCGTTGCCGTATAAACGTCGCGGATTCCGTGAAAGCTGTGTTTTCAAAGAAATATAGGGTGGTTAATCGTTCATGCGGCGAGGTGTAACGCATAAGACTATACAAGACATGATTGTGTGTTTTTGTAACACATGATACCTGCATACCTTAGTAAGTACATACCTAACTAAGATCCAAAATGATATAATAATTCACGGCGCAACTGTTTTGTTTGCCACACAAAGGTGCTGGCTTTTATACGTGTAAAACGAGTGCCACGTGTTTTCATACGTACCTCTTATAAGTGCATTCACAGTGTAGCGTGGTTCAAAGAAACGTGATAGAAATGTACAGTACATACCCTGATATTGAAAAATGTGGATCGCCGCTATATTTCTTTAATATACCCACAGAAAATCACGCCCTGTTATTTAACTATGACAGGAGGAAATATTTCATATTATAGCATTACTGTTAATATTATTCCTTTGTCAAACTATTGGCGTGTATAATTCCTGGTTGCCTTAGAATATGCGCTGATTAAGGTGTTGGTTAACATGTGCTCATACTATCTTGCAACACACGAACATGACATATATATATTAACAAACTTACGTTAATCAACTTAATTATTAATATGAGTCGCGTTCTGAGAAAACTGGGCTTAATGCATGTGCGTAAAGTGTCATCCCAGATTAGCCTGTGCAGTTCGCACAGGCTAATCAGGGACAACACTTTCCGCTTTTATGGTATTTTTCGTTTAAAGGAATTCCCTTCTTACCGAAAATCTTGTTAAGGCGGAAAGTGTTGTCCCTGATTAGCCTGTGCGGACTGCACAGGCTAATCTGGGATGACACTTTACGCACATGCATTATGCCCAGCTTTCTCAGAACAAGACACATATATTTTAATGGAAGGAACACTCAAAACCAGACACTTTATTTAAACGCACAACAAGCTTAATTTTAATCGCCTTTATGTTTTCGTCTAAACCAAACTCACTACACTTGAAGTATTGTCACTTTGCACCCTTTTCTTATTTAATGGAAATCAGCGTAAAACAATTGTTCTTTTAAGCATAATATTAATACAAACATGCACGAGAAGATATAAATTCAAATAATGAAACCTGTAAATACTAACACAAATGTTCGAACCGGCAAGCATCACGTGATGTGCCATGGCGGCAGGGATTTGATAGAGCTATGTTCGGTACCAGTAAAATCTCCGTGCAAAGATTTTACCTTTGTACATACGGGAGATTGCCATGCACGAATACACGTTAACTTGACACCTAGTTTAGGTTACAAAACTATAATAATCAATAACAATATATTCATGTGTCGAGTTATTGCGTATTGTAGTGTTGCTTTCGATATATATGTTTTCTGTCTGTTGTGAAGTTAAAATGCTTCGTTGGAACATCACTGATATGACGGATCATTCATATAGACATACGGACTACACATAAGTCGCTCACTGAGAAAAAGTCGATTAATACACGTGCGTCAAGTTTCGTCCAATATTAGCCGGTGCAGTCCTTACAAGACAGCTAACTAGGGACTACACTTTCTGACAAGAATGGATTTTCCTGAGGAAAATGCTTTCTTTAAACTAAAAATTCCGTAAAATTGAAAACAGTCGTCTATAATTAGCCGGTGCGGACTGCAGAGGCTAATCTGAAACGACACTTAAAGCACATGCAATAAGCCCGGTTTTCCAAGAGCACGGCTCATAAGCATAGCCAACGATTTGCCTGAATGCGAGATGTAGACGCTCCGAATTCAGGTAAAGAGTTGTGTCACTTTAAAAGTGTGGAGGGATACTATTTTTATTGAAGATCGATGGCAGTTACAATATTTCGCGCACTTTTGGGGATCAATACGCCATTTCCACGCGGATAATGCAAATTTGGATACATACTGCGTAAATTAGATAATAATTACATCAAATACTGCAGTTACCTCTAACCACCCTCTCATATACTGCATTTAGTCAATTATCAATGCTGGTCTCAAATAACGACGATCCATCCATTGATGGCTTTTATGTCATTCAAACGGTGAATATATATTTTGTAGCCTCCTGTCCTTACAATAAAAGCCTCGTAGAAGGTGCGATTTAATTTCGTTTGGGGCAATTACACGCCGCAAAAGTGGATGTAAATGGCTATCAATTGAGCTTGAGTGTTCTAATTACAAACGAACTTCTCTGACGGATATTGCCTTAGCAATTACACCGCAGTCGGCCATTTTACTTCACTTGAGATTTCCTATAATTTTCGTCTAAATTCTAATTGTTTATTTCACCGGTTGTTACAAAAATAGAATTTACATGAAAATAACATTTACCAGTTGTTTATACTCGTCGGATGAAGCGTACAATAATATAGCGTTGATGAGATTCGATTTAAAAATGATTACTGCTGGTTGGGATTAATCAGAAATGTTTCCAGCTCATTTCAGTGGCTGTATGCAACATGGCGGCCCTCGTGAGCAACCATAGTGTCGTAATATCCGCAAATGCGGGTCTCAAAGACCATTTTACGAGCCTCAATAATAACATCCCGTATATATGTTCACTCTTACTAATGGATTTCGTTTTTTCTTGAAACGGGTAATGGCAGATCATTCATAACCACCTCTAAAATGTTCACAGCTTTAATAATAAATGATAAATGCAAAAATGACTATGGCCAATGTGTCGGTGACGACTCTATGAGCGGAAGTACGTATATTAAATCATACACAAATTACAACGATGTATTTAGCTAAATACTGTCAACACCGTGAAGGTTGGAAACAACTGTAAAACGTGAATAAACTTTTAATGGTAATAATAAAATCTAGTTGTAAATAAATAAGCTTTAAACATTTGTAAATCGAAGTTTTATGATTGCCACGTTAATAAACAAATGCGTCCTCATATTTGCTACTTTTAATGTCATTTGATATCAGTTTAGTTTTATATGGCGTAGAAAAAGGCGATGTTTGTCGAACCTTTTTAAACGCCATATTGGACGAGTTTGACATCACATGCTTTCAAAAGTCACTAACCATATAATATGTTTATTTTCCATTTTATAAGAAAATATTTTTTCAGGTAGATTGAAAAAAAAATCGTTAACATTTAGCAATTAACAGTCCTGTACAATATGTAAATAGGCAGAATGATGACTTCTACATAAATCGATGTGTTTTGAACATTACACAAACGAAATATTTCTAGATAAAATCATAAATAATACCATTTTAGCACACAATTAAGCAATTCACAAACCATGGTATCGAGAAAGTGTTACTTGTCGTGAGATTTTACAAAAAAGCAAATTACGTAATTTCGTCTATCAATACACGAAACCTACATGAACATCTGTAGTCAAATCTGCGAAATGCAAACACTAAGCAAATACTTATTCAGGGTGCAGGATCACTCGACTTTATGGGGTTCACAAATGGATGTTAATGGACGTAAACACACCGGTCAAGTGGTGCTTTTTTCAAATAACTTTTTAAAACATTTTTTTTCTGTAGAATTTCAAATAGACAGTTTTTGCGCGCCTTATGGCAATGTGATAACCACAAGAATTACTTTATTTAATAAGCCTGTGTCCTTGACCAAAAAAATCTATACACGTTTCATATACATGCACACGGTTATTCTGCCCGCAGCGTGAAATTTTATCACCGATTTAAGACGAATTTAATAATGTATTCTTTAATCTTAAGATATCCGCACAAACTGTAAAAAACTATCTTTTATGCACTTGTGATTTCTGCCAACATATTTCAATAACTTGAGATATTTGCACAAATAAAGTTCTTAACCGTGTGTTTTTATTCTGTCCAGCCCGTGTGTAAACCCAGTTGATCCTGCACCCTGTTTTTGTCACTTTTGTGACGTGGAATTGTATAAAATTTTAGAAGAAACACACGAATTGAAAGAAAATTTAAGTTTTCACGTTTCCGCTAGTACAAATCAAAGCGCTGAAGGCACTGAAGTTGTTCGCTATTGCATAATCTTAGACAAACTCAGTTTTCAAAATTATGTTATAGCTTTTTATATCGCAAGTTTGAAATGAACACAACCCATTCAAATGTATAAAGAGAGTGTCTTAAAGCACATGTCGAGATGTGTGTGTGTGTACTGTTTATCCTCATATTTATGTTAGAGAGACAACTTAGACAAAATAACAACAATATGTCTCTATTTTTCGCAATTGGTTGCTCCACTGGCAACCATCTTTAGAATTGTGGTTGCCTTGCTAAAGAATAACAAGCCTAGAATCATGTACATGTTGTGTTATGTGTATCTAATACTCTTTCTATTTTCTTTAAATTATTGAACAACAATTTTGCCGACATGACAGACTTTTAATGCATCATATCTTGTTGTGAGTCGGAGTTGAATCATTTCCTAGGTCTAATTGATCCACAGTCGCCAATTTGTATTCTATGTTTAATTGGATTGAGTTGTTTAAGCTTTGAAAAAGCTAGTTGCCCTCCTTTCGCCCAACTGTAACCAACTTTTAAAATTGTGTTTCCTGGGCTTAAATCTACTGGCCCAAGGCTAACAGGCAACCACTAAACCTGTAAGTTATTCATGATGTAAGATCTGACTGTGTATTGAACTCATTCAATTTGCAAGTCTGAAGGCATTAAAGGGACCTTTTCACGTTTTGGTAAATTGACAAAATTAAACGATTTAATAATTTGGAGAGTTCTGTTGTTGTCGTTATCCTTTTCATTCTACGATAATTGCTTATGCATATAAAGTATAAAATACATCTCTCATTGTATGAGCAAGGATGGCCGAGTGGTCTAAACGATAGGCTTTTATTCCAGGGGTCAGTGGTTCGAGCTCAGTTGAGTGTTACTTTTTTTGTTTCTTAAATTTTATTCTTAGTTTTTTTTTAATGGAGTTTTAAAGATCCAATGTTTACATTTATCAATATTAAGCATTTAATGACAAACTGTGAAAAGGTCCCTTTTAGATGTTTACTACAAATGACTCAATGTAAACATTTAGAACTAATTGGTTGTTTATTTGATTTAAAAGTGATTTTGTTTATTTGCCTTGTCAGCGAGGTTATTTTCAAGTTATAATCAGTCTTATCTGGGGGGGGGGGGGGTCAAATCATTAGTACAAAAGATAATTTAAGCTTCATTTAGGGAAAACAGGGCTTAATGCATATGCATTTAAGCTCCATTACTACTCAAAATCAACGAAAATTGTGTAGAATATTTCGTAAAATAATGTTAAACAATTAAAAATCAGTGTTCCTTATGGCAATTGCCGAAAAATTCAACGCCAGATGTGGTCTGGTATAACAGATATTTGTAGATACAAAATGCTGGTTTTTATTATGGTTTTGCATATTTAATTCCATTTTTATTTTTCGCAACGATATCTATTCATACGACACATTAACACTAACATGGTACCATTTTAGTGTTCGTGTGTCGTATGAATAGATATATTCGCGGGAAAAGCCCCGTTTTCCCTGAAAGCAGCCAATATGTACATATTTCAATGATAAACTGGCAAATGTCGTCGCCCAAGCTGTTAAACACTATACTGGCCAATGTCGTCGCACAAGCTGTTAAACACTATTGATAAAATACACACATTCGCTGTCTGCAGTGTACCAGTGGTGAAGTATAAACAGGCAGATGCGGTGGTTATCGTTCCTAGCGTAGTTAAGAGCAGACCGACTTGAATTTTATGGCAGTAACATTAGTTGTCCGCTAGCGCGAACAACTAAAAGCTCATTGGTGTGATACAATAACGACATTTATTAGTTGCATGGCGTACGAAAATACCAGCTCCGAAAGGATTGATAATTTCAAATATCGCAGTGGGTCATTGTGGATCTTAGGGTAAGATAAGGGTAAGATATGAATTTGAACGTGCGCGTAATCTATTGTTTACAGCAAATTGTTAAAATGACCATGATTGCGCTTTACATTAAAATTCTTTAAAAAAAAACACTTTCAGGTACTGTTTCACATTTGGTAATTGTTTGTACACTTTCTTTTTTTCATCGCCAGAACTGTTTATATCATACCGCGTGTGTATTTCGAAGTTTGTGATGTGCGTAAAGTGTCGTCCCATATTAGCCTGTGCTAATCTTCAATTTCCAGCTATTTAGTTTTTGCTGAAAGATTTTCAATTTTTGTGTGGAATTGTGTTGTGGGCTAAGCATGAGTACCCTGAGGAAACCCCACCTGTCCGTTATTGTGACCATCATCTTAAACAGCCGGGATTTGAAAAGAGCTAGTCTTGGTACCAGTAACATCACTGTTCAAGGCTGGTCGACATGAAAATAAGTGGAAGAATGTTACAAGGGAGATAACTAGATATTATTATGATAACCGGCTTCCAAAAAGCTATGTCCCTTTTACAAAGAAATACTTATAAAAATTGACTTTATTTTTAACCCTACTTTTTATACGCCCGTTCAAAACGGAACGTATTATAAGATCACCATAGTTGTTATTCGGAACTCTCCAGTCTGGGGTTTTCCGATATTTGAGCACGCGCGGTAGCACGCCGGGTATGCGGATACTTTGATAACAGACGGCACCTCGATACCCGATAACAACAAAAGCCACGTGCGAGAGTTGAGTTCTTCAGATTGTTTGCATGTATGTTCTGTTCATTTGGGTTTCAGACACGTAACATTGTTTGGTCGATTAATGGTATACTACTTCGTATTGCGGAGCAAGAAAGTCGTGAACAAAACCGTGGATTATAAAAAAAGAGATACAATTTCATCGATAATCGTCATGACTTCGATGATCAGTACGTATTTCAACAAAATAAAAATACTTGGAAATAAATCAAGACCGTGCCAACTAATCGAAATAAAAGATCAATATGTCAATTAATGTTACAACATGTGAAATTTTAGTTGAAAAGCGTATTAGAGGAAATTCAAAGAGTCGGATGCCAAATTTTCATGGACACTTCTTTTACCGATCATCTAAAAGACAATGGCACTTCGATTCCAGATAACTCGACACTTTTTACCAGATATAACACACTCTATTTAGTGAATCAGAAATGCAGAATTCGCTGTGGAAAACTGCTATAGTAAGCAGGCAATAAATAAAAATGTATGTACTGACGTAAATTAACGAGAGCGCCGATGGCGCTGAAAGCATAGTTGCAAGATACAGGGAAGTTGCTGCTGAAGTAAATGCTAAGGTCAAAATATACTAAATAGTTTCCTTATATGTTTCGATGTAAAAGCGACAACTTTGAGCGAAAATAAATACAACATTTTGCACATAGAGACCCCCATAACCATACCTTTACTTGACTGAATCGATTTAAGCAATAAAAAAGATATGTCATGTTCAAACGAAAAAAGAATTCGACTCAAATCAAAATCGACTGTTTTTGCGCCTTTTTTTCGGCCGTTTTCTAGTGGATTGTAACCTTTTGCAGTGCCATTTTTTACTTTAATCTCCAACTTTATCCTATCTCAGGGATTTAGTAGTGAACACCTATGCTTACCCTATCAATATCTCCAAACGATAAAACCAGAACAACAGTCTAAATTGTATAACATGCCTTCGAGGAAAATATGATGATTTGTTTAGAGAGTACAGGTCACAATATAGTAAAAGATTTCCTACACAAATTCAATGTGAAATCAATAACTTCAACAAAAAATAAAGTCAAATATTTGCGCATAGAGACCCCCATAACCATACCTTTTCTTAAAGAGCATTCCAAGCCCAATTGATTTAAAGAATAAAAAAGATAGGTCACGCGACATGTAAGAAAGAACTCGCCACGAATCAAAAGTCACTGTTTTACGGCCATCTATTTACCGGCTTCTATCCAGTTCATGATGGTTTCCCGCCATCTGTCAAAGTCTTATGTAGTCCCCAATCTTCAGATAAAAGAGTGAATTTCTAGTAAACAACAATGTTTTCCCTGCCACATGCACACAGAAATATACTAAAATAAAGTCATGGCAAGTGACCCTACAGAGAACCGTGTCTTCAAATAAATGATGTTCATGTTTTTAGAGAGTATAGCATTGCACTCCAAAAAGATTTAGTATATTGTAACATACAGCCCTTCATGACTCGATTATTTAGTATATTGTGACCTTAACGATTGCTGACATCACAAGTCGCCCCCCTTGTTGTTGCTACCAAAATTTTCTATTTTTAGAAACGGGAATTCCAAATAGTGACGAATGTGAATGGTTACAAAATGACATAACTATGAAAATAAATACGTAGAATTACATTATTTCACGCATACCATTATGCAACCATCCGTTTTCTTTTCCGACTTGATACATTTACAGCTTTCCATTTAATATTTTACAGACACAACACTCGTCCAGAATTCGCGCGAATCCATTAAATCCGATGCCACATTTAAACCGTTAGCTCTACTCGTAACGTTAATTTCTGGCTCAAAGTAAATCATTTTAACTTCAATTAACACATCTCTATTACTTTCAAACTCTACTTCATCAAATCCATAGAAAGGCAGGTCAGAATCCATGTCATAAATCAGAAAACATTCATCGTACTCCGCCATTTTTTACACATGTTCAAAGAATAAAAGTGCTTTATGCCCCACTTCCTGCTGAGAATATGTTTTAATTTCTATTTATAATTTACCGATGAAATGTTACGTATCCTTAATCCAGGGCCTTATGAATTCAGTTATGTAAACATTTGACCTCACACAGAACATTAAACAAAGGAAATAGAAATTAGGTGTGAGGTCACTATCTACAAGAACAGAATTGTTTTACGAACGAAATTTGTTTTAGTTTCTTAGAAGTTTTTTTTCCGTAAAACGGTCTATTAAAAATTCACTAAAAACGGTGTCAGCAATATTCTTGGAAGAAAACGTTAGGAAAACGTTTCCAAAAAAAAAATTGTAAGAATTACCATAAACTAAATTAAATAGATATTTCTTCTGATTTTTGATCAGGTAAGGCTTCATAATGGTCAACCGATCGATGTGGGTTTTCGAAATGTAGCTTATACCTTAAGCATAGGTGCGTTGCACCTATGCTAAAACGAATTACTGAAACATGTTCTTATTCCTTTGGGATATAATAATAAAAGGAAAAGGGAAGTGTAAAGCTCAATAAAAGGGAGTTTTCCAATCTCTTTTAAATTTTGTGGCTACGCATCAGTATCGTCTTCATGATGCGATTTTAATGAGCACCAATGACAAAGGATTTTATGAGGTGAATTGGCCGCTTTAAACCCCCTTTGCTCCCCTTATCTAGAGTCCTGCTATAAGTTCAATTGAACACAGTCGTGTTGATCCACATGATCCGTTGTATTTTCAATTCTCTTTATCTCATTTACCACTTAAAAACAAGTTTATTAGTTAGACATTTATTTTCGGTCGTCACTTGAAATATATTATTTCAGAAATTAGCATTTAAATCTTATTCAAAATTTGCAACTATAATATTAATTATATAAATTAATAGTTATAAGATTTTTGAAAACAAACAACGCCAATGGTTATATTTTGCAAGTGAATGTAATTTCTAATTACGTTATGCATAGATTCCCAATGAGTCGGGCTTCACAATGCAAATGCATTTCAGGTAGAAGATAAAACTCGGTTATCAGAGTGCCCAATTTGTTGAAAGTCTCTGTTATCCGAAGTGCCCTATATCGGGAATCAAAGTATCCGCAACTTCGTGAATACCACCTATTAAAACATGCTCTATCTTCGTTTTATATTTCATTGAATACTATCAAAATTTCAGTATTTGAAGCACAGTGATTACTCTACATGCTGGAATATCAAACAATTTCTTGCAATATTTCTAAGTAGTTTTATGTTGTTGAAATGTTTACTGTTCATCCAGTTTTTTCTGTTTTCCGACCGATTTTTTTTTTTGGGGGGGAAAATCTACCATTCTTCGGTGATGTTTTTTTGCAATAGAAAAGGATACACCATTTATAAACTCGACCATGCGCCTTGTCGAAAAAACTAATCTATATGATATAACTTAAAAAAAACTGATGAACTCACCTCTCGCGCGTGGCTTTTGTTGTTATCTGGTATCAAAGTATTCGCATACCCAGCGTGGGTAGGTACAAACAAAAGCTGACTAGCATTTTTTAAAAGAGAGTGAATCAATGATTCCTCTTCTCGCTGAATAGTAAACACCTCTTTTTCTGCCCAAACGTTCCTTTTAGTTGAGAAAAATACCATGATTTAATCATTTTTCTTAAGATGAACTATCATGGTGTATAACCATATTGGTCCCCCTCTCGGATGAAACGCAATATCGGTATCCCTCTCGGATGCGGTACCGGTCATTCTCGGATAAAAACATGTTTCTGTGATGCAGAGTGGTCAGCAAAAGTGTGTTTTGGACCATGAAGGGAACGCATAACGTCAAAAGTTAGTATTCCACGGAACATAAGAACCTTTGACTTATGTTTGTATGCACTTTGTTTTAATCTCCCATTAACTGGAGATTAGATATAAGCCACACAGTTTCACGTTGCACTGTTGACTATCACGTCGTAGTGTTGTTTATATTACTTCCATTCATAATGATACTCTTAAGGCCTAAATTGTAAATCAGTTTTAGCTATCTTATATTTAAAACTCATATTCATCATTCGAACGTTTTTGAAATTGTCGAAAATTGCCATTTTTGGTTTGCATGAAGCACAGGTATCCCTCTCTTTTACGGGATTTCAGCGCGCAGGTAACCTCTCGGATTCTCAGATACATAATGCATTTGCAGGTTCGATGCATTTCATTTTCCAGAAATACGACGCAAAAAGCAGAGGAAGTCAAAAACATCAGACGTATCAAAGCCCTCTGGCGTGCTGTGAGGTTTTCACCCCATGCGCTTAAAAGTGCGACGAAACAAAACTTTAGCCTACCTGAAGACGTTGAATTGAACTATACTTACTTTTTGATCTATATATGTATATATGTGTACCAAATTTTAAAGGGCGTACCGACGGAAATACCATATTTAATTTCACGAATTAATTAATGCATTAAAGGTATTTACTAAATGATCACTTAAAACACAGACCTAGTTTTTAAAGATTCTTAAGTCATTGAGGAAAGCGTTACATTTACTCTTTTTTAAGATAACATTAATATAGTATTTCATCTAGTAACATAAATTCGCGGAAATGTAATATTTTAGGCATGCCTTCATAGAGTGGATATACCGTCGATAGGCCCTTTTAAACAGTGAACTATGAATACTTCTTTCTTAATAAAAACAATCGATTAGTATGGTGTCCTGTTTCAAGAAAAAACAATAATTGTTATATTAACTTTTATACAATAGTAGTAATATATACAATAAAATCTGGTTGAAGATGTAAATGACGTTATTCAAGTTATCAGTTATGTAATGGACAACACACCTAACGCTCCATAGCAGTATCTTAAGCGGAAATTCATTTTCTGAAAAGTATTATAATCAAGCAAATTCTACAAATAAACATCTCCCGCCGAATAGTATTGATTGTGCAAAAGATTTATATTTGCTAAGAACTTTCAAACAGACGAAAACTCGCGTGCACACCACATGACTATAGTAATAATACGCATAAACAAACTGAAAAACAAATCCTTAAAGTGTTATCAATTAAAGGCCTAAAGCTCTGAAATGGCCGAGTTATCCTAGCAAAACATGAATAAAAATCACCGAAATACGATAATTGGCGTCGCTCTGGAGAGCGACGACTAGTATGTAATGCATTTTTTTTTCGCTTATGGGAGGAGAAGTTATTTTACGGATCAATGTATATATTTTTGTTTTAAGAATATCATGCATAGTGGTGAGTTTTTGTGTAAATTAGTGTAAATAAGTACTGCATTTGTACCTTTTACATTTATTACAACATTTATTGCCAATAATGCAAAGCTAATTGTTATAATTAATAACTGATCCACAACTGATCAAAGGGGAAAGATCACAGGGACTGGGCAAATACGCGAAACTTTCTGGTTTTGTATAAAAACAAAACATAATCAAAACATATTTATTTTGTTGTTTTTCTAATTTGCTTATTTAGTGGAGAATCAATGTAGTACGATATTTGACGACCTATCGCACAAGCAAATTTATTGGAAGGCGTAGTGGTACGAAAACGTACAATGTATTAGTTTATTAATAGACATATCATAACGATCGCTATACAAAACTTCACCAAATAGCAGTACATAAATGATGACAGCCGGAATAGCTTAGTTGGGAGAGCGTTAGACTGAAGTTGTTTACGCAACAATCATCTAAAGGCCCTCGGTTCAATCCCCGGTTCCGGCACGAACGGAACAGTTCGGCGGCTGACAATTTTTTTCAGTCAGGTTAATAAATATAATAAAGCTTTATTTTATGTAGACATTTTAAAATCCATTCTACTACAATTGGACATTTTTATTAAAATTAATGGATGCCGCGTGGTAACAACGTTAGTTAAAATTTCTTACATCACTTAAATATCTTATAAAAATACACGTGTTTTATATTAACAAATAAATGCAAACATTATTATCCATGTATTTTTATGGTTGTCTATCATAGGCCCTAAGTACTATCCCTACCACATATAGAACGCGAAGCGCGACACGTATTATTGATTGTAACAATGAGTTGCGATAAAGGAAGTCCCAGCAACCCGTATCCCTAGAGTCAAGCTCTCCTCGGAGTTTTTTTAAGAACCACATATACAGCGCGAAGCGCGACGCGTATTACTACCCAGGTGGTATGGACCCTTTAGCATTATCCGATCATTACGTCCATAGTTATCTTCCTTAGAATTTGAGAAATTTTGAAATCGTTGTTCGAAGTCCAAAATTTTCATCCCATTGTTCCCAAACTTGCACAGGTTTTTTTTTTATCAATGAGGACCCAACCCAAACTCTATACGAGCAATATCGGACCATAAGTCCAGAATAATGTCTCTTTGAATTTAAAAATAAAGTGAAAAACTGCTTGGTTAGGTGATTATGTCAACATTTTTCATCAGATTCTTTCCAAACTTACAGTGCCTTCATATCAATGAGCATTTTTACCTCATTTAAATTGAGCAACATCGGGACAATAAGTCCAGAATTTTTTTCTATTAAATTTGACAAAATAAACAATTTCCACTTATTTAAAAGATTTCAAAACTTTCGTCTGAATCTTTCTAAACTTGTTAAGTGTTTTTATATCAGTATTACTCGAACCCTATTGAAAATGATGAATATCGGAGCAATAAATCTATTATGATCTTTTGCTGAATTTCAAAGTATTGTGAAATGCAGCTTATTTATGCAATTAACAGTTTTCATTCAATTTTTTTTTCAAACTTTTACAGTGTTTTCATATCAATGAGTACTCAACCCTTATCGTAAAAGTTCAGAATCATCTCCCCTTGAAGTTAAGAAAAATATGAAATTACGCTTACAAGATGAAGCAGATTATTTAAAACCTACACAGTTCTGTTCCATTAATGAAAACTGCACACGGATGCCAGTATAAAAAGGAAACCAATGTAAATTAAATGAACTATGAAATATTTGGGGGTTATAACACAACATCATAAATAATGGTTATTTGGAGGTTATAACACAAAATTATAGATAATGGTTATACCAGTATCTTGTTCTATTTTGTTTAAAATAATCGGCCAATATATTAATATTTACAGTAGAAAAAAATCGTTCCATGTAACTTCATTGAGTGCCTTTTATACTGAAATTCCCGACGCCCTTTGATGCTTTGCATCAATACTTATCTTGTAAACATTTATTTTAAAGTTCAAGAAATTCCATACAACAGCAGCGAGCTTGATGCAGAGATAATTACTCAGATTAATTTAATTAAGGGCCCGGAACTCTAGAGTTGATCTCTACACAAGTTGGAACGCACTACTTCATTAATTATGACGATATACATTAAGTTTAAATTTAATGAAAATTGAAACAAAAGTTACTAAAAAATATGTTTGGACGGACATATTCCACAATGTTAATCAATTAAGGGGCCATAACTTTGGAATTGCCTAGCCGAACCCGTCGAAACTTCAACGTGCACTACTTCAGCATAATAATACACATTTTTAAGTTTCATGAAATTGCAAGCGATAAATCCAAGCTGAAAACAGCTTCAGACAAAATTCCATAATTTTAACATTTACAAGCAAACGCAAGATCTGCTACGAGCTGCCCGAAGCCGATCTCGCGTTTGCTCGTTAATGTTTGGATATCGTCGCGGAAATTTCACATGTAATATATTGTAACACACAAAATGAAAAGAGAATTTTTGTATCTCGTTTAATCTATGCTACCAGACCACATCTGGCGTTAAAAATTTGCTATTGCTATAAGGAACAAATATTTTTTTATGGGTTAACTTTGTTATACATAATTTTTGAGTATTTATGTGGCTTTGAGTGTTTATATCCTTTTACAAACTATACATTGCAAAGGTATCTTTGACATTGTGGTCACAGCCTTTTCTGCCGCAGACACGATCAAACTGTTTTCTAATACTGAATCTAGATCACATATATTTAGAATCGGATCTATTTCCAATGGCAGAAATGACTCCGTAGTTTCTCCGCTTGCAGCCGCTAACAATGTATCTGGCTCCATAATTGTCTCGCATGAAGATTCAGGTACACTGCCAAGTAATGGTGACTTGGACTTTTCATCGTCGCTTGTGTCGCCAGTTTGGCTCAACCCAAAGATGCAGGTCCAATCCTCCTAAAGAATAAAGTAGGATAATTTCCGTTTGCATGCCCGTGTCTGCTATGATTGAAGCGAATACATTTGTAAATGGTCGGTTATAATTAGTGTTATAATAAAAATCAAATTGAACGGTAAACATTAAAAAATCAATATTTAAAACGAAATATCAGTCGGTGTTTTCAATAGTTTTTGAATCTTATTTAAACAGCAGTAGACCAACTCTATCCGAGAGGTTGCCTTTGAAGGTATAATCACATATTGGAGAGAGATACCCGTGCTTCATACAAAATTAGGCAGATTTTCAATATTTTTGACAATGTCAAGTGTTTGTTCTCGTTTTAAACCATATCTACCATTATTTTATACAACTTATTTAATCAAAGTGATCAGATATTTGAATTATACACGCAAAAACACATTTAAAATAATGAAACTCATATTCAATAGCGAGACATCTCTCGACTGTGTAGCTTAGATTTAAGTTATCACTAACGAAGCAAAGAAAATAAACATATATCTACAAAAAATAATGGTTCTAATGTTCCGTGCAATACTTACTTTGAATGACTCGTGTCGCTTTTTAGCAATAAATTGTTGTTTTCTGGATGACCGTCCACACAGAACCATGTTTTATTCCGAGAATAACCGGTACCGCATACGAGAGGGGTATATAGCGTTTCATCTGAGAGGGGGGCCGATATGGTAATACACCGTGACTATTTTTGATCGTGTTTAATTTGTAAGAATACTATGTAACACGATATAATGCTGCATGTACATGTAAACAGCTTCGGTCTAGTATCCAGAGCTCCAGAAAAAAATTTGGTCAAATTCTTATTTACTCCCTATTTCGAAAATTATTTCTTATTTTACCCCCTATATAAAATTAATTCTTAACACTATATTACCAAATAATTTTTATGCATTGTTTTTGACACATCAACAATCCAACATTTTGGTTTATAGTCTTGGAAAAGCCTGGCTTTCTTTTCCGTTTCTTGCTTTCCCATAATCGGACAGCTTTTTCTGGCTCAAAAGCCCCACATCTATCTTGCTCATCTTGCTTTTTTTGCCTTCCACGCTTCGATACACCACTTTGGTCGGCCATTTTGATTTTTTATTTAAAACAGTAACTGACACTTCGACCTAGGTCATAATGGCATTTTGATCGCCGTTAAAGTCATATCAAAAATATATATTTAACATTTAATTTTAATGACATTTTGAATAGGTATATTGTATATTACTTGTGCATAAAAATTACGATAAGTGTAATTAAAAAGGAACAATAAACAGTAATGACTCGCCTGTAATACCAAGAGAACAGAATCGAGACTGTTTGGCCTTTCGATCGTTCTTAAGTGTGGCCCTTCCTCACAGCAAACGCTTGAGTGACGTTGATTTAAAGTTGTAGTTTTAATTGAGCGCCTCGACGAGCCAGAACCGGGATGAAACGTTTACCGTATAAAATTTGCTACTGGAAGTTTTACGCACGTTCGAAAATGTCGAATTCGTGTTTTATTTTTTCAAAGCGTAACTTTACGCAAAGATTTTAAATCTAAATCATTATTTAAGAAATTTTATTCGTTTTTACGCCTTTACGCATGTTATCTGGAGCACTGCACGTAACTATGTCATTGCATATACTGTGCGTAGGCCCTGGCATACAGTTGTAATGGAAGTTTGTCAACGAAACTACCAAGACATTGACCCTATCGTATATATATTTATTATACTATTCAAATATATTTAAAATCATTCAGACATGTACCAAACAACAAAAACCTTACTATCCTCAGTCCATTCGTAGTACTTGAACTAATATATATATCGTTCCATATCAGTTGAATATCAATATGTCTATTGATATAGCTTTTTTGGTAAGGTTTTCCTTAATCTAATCTGAAAAGTAAAGAAAACTATTCGCTAAAGACTAAGACTTTAAGAATAGAAGGCACATCAAGAACGAGCTTTCCCATACATTATTTTTATTTGCTATACTTATAAAGCATGCCGAAAACACAAGAACATGAATAATGTTTTTCAGAAGAAATATTACATATGTCAAGCCGTTTGTATAGGTTCCTTCATTACTATACAGCTGACAAAGTTTTTATCCGATCTTCACCAAACTTTGTCAGAAGTTGTATCTAGACAATATCTAGGTCAAGTCCGAATATGGGTCATGCCAGGTCAAAAAATAGATCACGGGGTCACTTAGTGTATTTCAAGCATTTAGCATGGTATCCGCTCTCTAATTGAAGTAGTTTTCATCCGATCTTCACCAAATTTGGTCAGAAGTTGTGTTTAAAATGATATCTAGGTCATGTTCAAATATGGGTCATGGCAGGTCAAAAACTAGGTCACAATGTCACTTAGTGCATTTCAAGCATTTAGCATGGTGTCCGCTCTCTAATTGAAGTAGTTTTCATCTGATCTTCACCAAATATGGTCAGAACTTGTGTCTAAATGATATCTAGGTCAAGTTCAAATATGGGTCATGCCGGGTCAAAAACTAGATCACGAGGTCACCTAGTGCATTTTAAGCATTTAGCATGGTATCCGCTCTCTAATTGAAGTAGTTTTCATCCGATCTTCACCAAATTTGGCCAGAAGTTGTGTTTAGATGATATCTTGGTCAAGTTTAAATATGGGTCATGCCGGGTAAAAAAATAGGTCAGTGTCACTTAGTGCGTTTAACTGCACTGATGTACTGACTGGTGTGCTCAAAGTGTACCTTTCTGACCACAAGGCTGTCTGAATCGGGATATAGTTTGTATGGTTAGTTATGCAGTTAAATGGTTAGTTATGTAGTTGTTGCTTAATTAAAAAAAGTATCACTTTGCCTCTCAAATGGTTAGTTATGATATACAAATATATCATTTTGCCAGTCAAATGGTAAAGTTATCAAGTTGACCAAAACCTTCAAACGGGCGTATCTTGTGACAGTTTGGCACTCTTGTTTTTATTTATTATTCTGTTGTCATTCTTATTATTCTTTTTATTTTATGGGAATACATGTTTGTAAATAAACAAAAAAGGAAACTCAGAATGAATTCCAGGAAAAACAACAACAACAACAAGAAATTGTGTAGTACATACAATCTGTATTTTACCACAATTTAGGCAATCTATCGCAATCACATTTAAACGCATTCAAACTTCATCATGATAATAACTTATTAACAGAACCTCTTTTTCAATACTTTTTATATATTCTTTAACAGAGACATATAGCAAACATATTTGCCGTCTATCAAAGTTAAGATTTGAACCCACGATGTTTGGTTTAGCGATGTGAGCAGCTGACCTCTATAATAAATAGGCTTGTTTTTTTTCTGACCGTTATTCTAACGTCATTTCGTGATTTATGTGTCGAAAATGATGGGAAAGTATCCAAGGACAAGGTTGCAAAAGTGCTTTATTATTTGCCATTGATACATATTCATTTACAACAGGTTTGTGTACAGCTTCTGTATTATGAGCGCTCTTTCGCTTTTTTAGAGAAATATGTTATATCTTTTTTGGAATCAATGACACACGTCTTTTTAAATATGCCCGTGAATTTGGGAATAGGTCCCTTTTTCGCATACACTATCTAATTGACAGAATATCAACTCATTACTCGGAAACTAAAACAAAATCATGATCTGAAGAAAATGTCGTTAGTACACATATAAATCGTAGTTATTGCAGAAAAGAAAGGAACAGCAGTACAATAAGAATAGTCAGTCTATGACAAATAATTGGAAGAATTTGATGTTATAAATGTTGTAAAGTTATTAGTTTTATAGTATAATACTATGTTAGCTTTATAAAAAATCTATTTACTATAAACGATTGATATCGTATCATATTGATTTCACATATCGTAAGAATATCACAATGCGAAAAGACGAGTACAAAAATGGCTGATATACACAAGAAACGCTATGTTTCGCGCTTCACTGTATCGCCGCTCGGCGGAACTGTATCTTGTGACGCCATTGTCGCTATGGAGACCGCTTTGGAATGCTACGTCATCATCGACGGTGATCCACTGTTCGTCTGCGTCGGAACTCTCGCTGTTGTGGCTGTATGTAACACCTGGCTCTTTGTTTTTGTTATTATTGTTTGCTGAAACACATATTTGCCAATACATTAGAGAAAAAGTGCATTTTCTATTTTAAAGGAGTTTCGCGACTGTCAAACTTGACATCGCATTGAGTCAAAATTGAGCGTAGAAGTGTTGAATGTCGTTGTGATCATTAAGATTTATATAAAATCTATGGCAACTTACTAAAAACTAATATGGTAAAACTGTGTTATTTTATAACCTGTTTTCATAAGCATGATTTTACTAAATTAAAAAAAAAATACATTCAGTTCCACAAACACACGCATGTACAATAAATTACTGCTTAAAAATTACTGCTTAAGAAATTGAAGTTTTACTAAATGGGATAATTCAATCGTTGCAACGAAGCGTATCTTTATAGTGATATATTTATGTGAAAAGATTGTTCATGAAATGGGGAGAAACTCGGATTTAATATCCTCAATTTTTAAGTGGGTTCTTTCCCTTTGCAAAAAATTAAATTGTTTCAGTTGCATTTATTTGCAGTTTTTACCAGTATTTTAGTCATCTCACGGCGGTTTATTAACCCATTCATGCCTATCGTCTAGAAAAAAGGCCTTGGCAAACAGCGTAGACCCAGATGAGACGCCGCATGATGCGGCGTCTCATCTGGGTCTGCGCTGTTTGCTTAAAGGATTTTCTGTTAGAAATATTCTAAATATAGAAATAAATATACTAGACATCCCAAATTTTGGAAATAATTGATCAAATTTAGAAGGATGGGAAAGTCCACTAGGCATACATGGGTTAAGCAAATCACCCTTACTGGGTTAGCTGGTTTACAAATACCAAGTGCACAGAGTTTTACAGTAACTGACAGCTGTCCTACTTGATTGAGAGGAAGGAGAACAATGAGCGTATGAACATTTACATGACCAACACCAAACCGAGTTATGTGGTCGGGCTTGGGATGGAACCGCGATCATCGAATTTGTGGTTCAGCGCTTTACCAAGCTTATCGGTCCGGTTAATACAAATACTGGTTAGTTAATTGTTTTATGTATTTCAAATGTACAATTTACACAGATCATATTTGTATGTTGCTGCTTTGTTTAAATGAACGCATCGTCAATGCGAAAAAAAACGATTACTTAAGATAACGTTTAACATGAAACAACATGTATGAAAACCACTTTTACACGATATAATGAAAACTGATTTCACATCAAATTATAATAACTGATTTATACACGAAATTACGAATTCTTTTTTAAGTCTTGGTTCACTTAACATTCAAATAAATCACGATCGACTACATTTGATACATTCAGAAATAAGCGCGATTCTTTCTGAGAGAAATACGTATGCCTGAATCAACAATGAATATGCATACCAAAAGCCGGTTTAACGGACATAAGTTAAATTAAGTGAGATAACATGTTTCAAGACATTTCTCAATTATTGGCAATCCGTTTGTATGAAATTACGTCTTGCAGAAAATGAGGAAGGAGCGGTTATTGATTAAAAGTGACGTGGATCCAACGGATGCGTGCCGGAACAGGGAGTAACTATAGTTACTGAACTGATTTATTAGTGGAATATTTTGAAACATGGAATTATGTAAGAAAAATAGCACACTTTGTCGTTACGAAGCTGGGTTCAATATCATTTCGTTAAACGTTACTTGGTATGAAGATTCTTAGTTCCAGGAAATGACAGTTTTTGCACGACGGATATTTGATGATAAATGGATGTTGGTAAGAAATAAATGGATGCTCAGTATGTGTTAACACAATTACAGATCCAGCACTCACAAAATACAAATTCAGAGCTGACAGTCACAATCACATTTAAGCAACGATGGTACTTAATGTTCATTTATGGAATTGTAATTCCCAATACTTACTAGTAAATCCAGACCAACAAGTTCAACACATGCGCACGATTAATCAACATAATCAAACACTTTGACAAGGGACAAAATTGTCAGGTTTTTTCAATTAAAAAAAGTCTGTTAAAGGGAAACAACTACAACTCAAAATGTGCATTGCTACTGATTGTTCATCACAGTCACCCCCCTTGTTTCAAAATCAATCTATTTTGAGTCGTGGCGACCTTGACCTTGGAGATATCTGCGTAATTCTTTTGCGCGACACACCGTCAAATGATGGTGAACAAATGTGCCAAATGATTTTAAAATCTGACAATAAATGACATAGTTATGGCCCGGAAAGCTCATTTATGGCCATTTTTGACCTTTGAACTCAAAGTGTGACCTTGTCCTTGGAGATATCGACGTAATTCCTTCGCGCGACACACCGTCAAATGATGGTGAACAAATGTGCCAAATGATTTCAAATCTGACAATAAATGACATAGTCATGGCCCGGACAAGCTCATTTATGGCCATTTTTGACCTTTGAACTCAAATTTTGACCTTGATCTTGGAGATATCGACGTAATTCTTTCGCGCGACACACCGTCCAATGATGGTGAACAAATGTGCCATATGAATAATAAATCTGACAATGAAAGACATAGTTATGGCCCGGACAAGCTTATTCCACCCGCCCGCCAGACAGCCCGCCTGCCCGCCAGCCCGCCAGCCCGCCAGCTCGCCCGCATTCGAAAATCTAATAACCAGTTTTTCCTTCGGAAAACCTGGTAAATAAAATCAAACAAATAACACATTCAAACATCGCACCTTGCATAGATTTCTGCCTGTCGAACGCTTGTATCTGACTTTTATCCGGGCATCCCAGCCACCACGTGGCGATATCACGTGGGTATCCGCCATTGTCCACCTGCAAGTCACGTGATATATTAATACGATGAGGACAAACGCCTCGAAAAGGTCACCTCCATAGGTGTAACCACTGCGATCACAAGTAAAATTTTTACTTACAAGGATTATCATTTAGTACCATTTTGTAATTAAATGAAATTCATTTTAATTCTCATCAAAATGGTCCTTGAATAAATAGTTTACAGTCGAAAATGAAAAATGAATAAACGAATTAAAACCATTTATCACCACACAACTAATCGAATCGGCCATCGCAACGTAGTTTGTAGGGGCGACAGAGATTTTATAAGATCTATGCTCCGATCCAGTCAAACTACTTCGTGGGATGACAGTGACCAATATGCTTCATGACAACGAAAAGTGAAGATTTTTAAGCTGAGTCCCAAAGCAAAGGTTTGACTACTGCGAATGCTTGTCATATTAGGGATTTAATTTTCCATTGGTGTATTGCTTAAGAATATTGGAAATATTGAACTTAGAATATACGTAGACGGAGAAAAACGCATGTAAAGATTTAACCTTTATTTTCTCACTTTTGTATACACGTATTTGAAAAAAATGAGTGTTTATCAGCACACGGAGAATATGAATATAATTATATATTAACTTTAGTAAATTATATGTTAATGTTATTTGCAATTTTATGTATGGAGATAGTGCATTCTGGTAAAAAAAAAATCGTTTATGCTGAACTGCTCTATAGGGACATAGAGCATTTTATCGGTTACGGATCTGGGCATTTATTCATTGAACGTCATGGAGATTGATCATTACAGTTGTGAAATGAAACTCAGTCACGTGGTGTAAATTCTGGCAATTAATAGGCTAATCTGAGCGTGAATTCTACTTTGCTCTTAAGTCCCAGAGATGGTGCAGTACAGCATTCACGTCATATTAAAGATCTCGTTCTCCCGAACACAGCGATATAAAACACTCATTTTTGAAAAAAATGGAGATAGAGCACTTTAGCAATTAAGCGACGATATTTCAAAGTTATACACTCCATTGAAAGCGACCAGTCAAAAAAGTAACTAAAACGTAACATAATTTGTTTAATATGCTTACTATCGTTTCATGGCGGCAGACATGTCCTCCAGAGAGGCTATAGCTGCCTCTGTATAACTTGATTTAACGACCCACACATCCCCAAAGCCGCCTCACTGTACTTACGTCAAATATCTGATCGTTGTAGCGGTAATATTGGTCCCCGGAGAAAAAATACGTGCGGCCCTTTTTCCACTGAAAAGCTGCATCAATACGGTCAGGAAGGCCTCGCCAAATTTTCAGGTCCCTTGGGTAGCCGTAATCTATTCGGTTTCCATAGTAACGCCAATATTTATCCCCTGCAATGAAGGCAAATTGGTAAGCAAAACGCGGAAAACAGTTGCGATAACTTAGAACAACGGCGTTGCACGCAAACGGTATTTATGTCATTGGATTTCACAAATGAGGGATGATGGAATTGCTTCGTTTATGCACTTGGGACGCATAAGGAGACGGTTCAAAGCGTATTTTGTAGCGATAGCGCCGTTTAAAATGATTGTTAAGCAAGACGGTATGGTATTTAAGAATTACCGATTAATATTTTTCTGTGTCGCAGCAACCTTTGAATATATCACTGTCACACGCGTGGATAAACACAACACTTAAAATAAGACATTGACCATGCGTCGTTTATTTTAGGAACACTTGATGTAAATATAATAAAGACCAAAATTTCTTGCATACGGATTCTACCATATTTGTGTATGTGTTTTGGTTAATGGAAAAATCGATATGCACTTGTACTTCATTTACTAAGATTGTGCATGGAATTTATATGTTCGGAGAAAGAAAACAGATGGTCTATTTAAGAATAACAGTAACACATGCTTAAAATATTCATATACGTAGAACTCTGACTATACGCATATATAAGTGAAAAAACAACACATACAGAGCAACGATTTATCAACGCGATAACGCAAACACAAGGTAAGATAAAGCTCAAACAGAAAACCACAAATACTTAAAAAGATATTTCAACCTTTAATGAAGTATGTTTTTCCGTTGCCGCTCCAGACAAAGGCCGAGTCAATGTCGCTGGGAATGCCGTCGAAGCCCTCGGAGATATTCTTGGGACCGTATTTCATGTCCATGTTGTGGAACTTCCAATACTGGTTACCCTGGTAATGAACATAACAAATATAGGTCACATGGCATCGCAAAAAAACGTAGTCGCATGCCAAAGAAAACGATTAAGTCGTTCCACGATATAGGTGACTTCAGTAATGCCGTTGGTAAACTCCTGCTTCAACGTAATGTTTGTGAATGATGCATGTACATGTTGGTCGGCAGGGCAACGTTCAACAAATATTCATATCTGCTTTGTATGCAATATTCTATTCGGAGGGAAAATGTGCAATACAACGATGCACACATTTGAATAATGAGTTTTTTTCGCTGTATTTGAGCGACGATATAAATTTAAAATGGCTAAACAAAGTGGCATTAAGCGTCGTTTACAAAAATGTTGGTTGAACCGTTTTGGCAGGGACGGTATTCATTGTTAGTGTAAAATATAACATCGAATGCCAGGGGCTTTCAACATTTTTGCGCATATGCCTTTGATATATCAAGACCGTAAATGGATGAAAGTAATTTCGTACTTCATATATCATTTACAAATGTTTGTTACGGTTTGAAAAGGATAAGACAATAGAATAGCTACAAAGTCATATACCAGTATGTGTTGCAAAACCTTATATACCATCCGGGCTTTAAATGGACTCTATGATGCCTTGGTCAATAGTTGACTAAGTACATATGAATAGATTTTGTTCAATTGGTATTTTGACATTGTCAAGAAGCAATTTCAAATAGCTATAATTATATAATAGTTATATGGTTTACAAAAAAAGACAGTTTTCCGAACGAACAATTCTGTTTATTCTATCTATCCTGATAACCACTGGTTTATGCAACATACTTTGAAAATGAAAGTCCAGCCATTTGGCCATGTTAAAGCGGCATCGATTGGCCCTTTAACAGTACCCCAGTCCCATTCTATCATCCGGGGATATCCACTGTCAATGCCCTGGTGATTCAGGCGGTAATAGTACTCCCCTGAAATATATACATGCAAGCATGAACACATGTCCAAATATATACAAAGCTCTCCTGAAATAATATACATTAAAGCATGAACACATGTCCAAATAAACACAAAGGTAGAGAAAAATGTTGTAATATGCGGTTCTTTATTTACGCAAATGAAACAACTGCCGAAAGCGGGACACAAAACAAACAAATGTGCAAGGGGAATACACACAATTCCAATATATGATCTAAAAATAAAATTAATAAAAACAGGGATCGCCCAATTGAGCGTTGAATTCGAAACTTTTGTGACCTAATCCAGTTCAAATTCGATTAAACGACGAATCTCAAAATACATGTGTAACTAAAATGACATTAATAAAAACATACAAGGATGTCTTAGTTTGTTTTTATATATCTATGTATATAGCATCCTGCAATGTTGGTATCTAACTTCAGATATAAAAAAAGCAAAGTGTCGAAACAGATATTGAAATATTTGTTGAAAAATATTTACTTAATTTGCGACTGATTTAAGTATAAATTGTTGATATTATTAGGAATTGATTCGTATGCTAAAAGCCAATCAAAGTCTATATACTCTATGTTGCCTTAATGCTCAGTGATGCATTCATACCTTTAAAAACGTACGTGACGCCGTCATCCGTTCTTGTGATCGCATCAATTGAAGCGTTCCTGCAAATGTCTAGGATATGCACGAGTGTTTCACGTGGACTCCAGTTTTCATGCGCATGCGTGGTGGTATCGACGTTTTCTTTGGACCCTGGGTTATGGGAAATCGGATAGCTTCATTCAGTCACAAAAAACATATCGTTATGTATTGTTTTAAAGTTACACAAATATTTCTTGCGAATTATAAATCGATTTAATGATGTATGAGTTACATTGTGTCATATTTACAAGGTAAATATATTGCATTTTAACACAGATTGTAATTACGGACTTAAATCATTTTGAAATTACGAGATATGCCACTGTTAACAGAGGACAATAAAGACATACTCGTTGTTTTCAACAAAAAGTAAATCTTCATAGCCCTAACGGAATATTATTTTTCATTGAGTTTGATAGTGATAAAATATTAATATAAAATACTTTGTTTTATTGTTTTATTTAATATAACGACCTCGTTATATTAAGAACCCCTTTAAGACCTAGCCTTTTTAAGGACTATTTGTCATTTATCTTAAATTAACGTATTACGTTTTTTAAGTTTGTTACAACAAAATTGATGAACTTCACTAAATTATTTAAAATTGCAAAATGATGTAGTGACTACGAAAGTGAAAATAATGGTTTTCAAGAGAATAATGGTAAAATCGAATGTGTTACCGCGATCGTTAAACATAATCTATGTAAAAAAGCATTGCACGCAAGCCTTATTTGTGTATGTAAACATGTATTACATTATGTGTTTTATGCAATTAAGACGCTGGTTCACCACGTATAGGAAAAATGAGTTCAATAATGTATGACTTACTTCATAGTGCCACAAAGGGCATTCATGGCACATATGCTGATGTTTGCCGACACTGTTTAACAATACACTTTAATGTATACACGGGGTATTTGGCCGTCATTAATAGTGTAATTACAAAATGGAATGAAAAGTTGACATAACAACTGTTTGATTTTAAATATTATTAATAAGTATTTTTTTAGCAAAGTTCACTTTAGTGAGATGCGTGAAAACTGCGTGTAATTATACGCTCACTTATCAATTAGCGTGAAGTGAAACATTTAGAAGTGCACATTGTATTTTGTTTCTAGTCTAAAAAAATACAATTCATTTACATTCTTTACAATTAATTAACAGCAAAGGCTATCACAGCAAAACACAAAAAGGTCGGGGCTTATTCATTTATATTTCCCTCGCTCTGGCAAAGCGGGGTCGAAATAAATGTTCATAAAGTGTCTTCCCAGATTAGCCTGTACACTCCATAGAGGCTAATCAGGGACAACACTTTACGTCTAAGCTGGAAGTTTGCTATTAAGAGACTTCCTTAAAACAAAAAGTACCATAAAAGCAAATAGTGTCGTCCCAGATTAACTTGTGCGAAATGCACAGGCTAATCTGGGACGACAATAAACGCACATATATTCAGCCCTGTTTTCCCCAGAGCGAGGCTAATATTAAACGGCCTAACAAATAACGCGTGACAGCTACAGCATGTTACCGTAGAGCTCTTGTGCAGCCATAATATCATCCCTGTCCAGCTTGAAATTCAGGTCAAATCCACGATAGAAAGGTGCCATCAGAGCCGTCCGGACGTCCGAGTGAGCAAGGCCCAGCGAATGGCCAAACTCATGGGCGGCAACTTGATACAAGTTGACCCCTGCAATTGAAGGTCAAATTAATGTGTTTGATAAGTTTTATCCCTGATATAAAAGGTAACAAGTGTGAATATTTGACACAATTTTGAATATTACAAGGAATGTTTGATACATCATGATAGATACAAGTTAATATCAGGATTAACAGTAAGCTAAAAAAAATATACAAATATATATAAACCTCAACGACCTTTTCCAAAGGAACTAAAGGTCGAACTATTATGCTTAATACACGCTGTCACATGAAATGGATGGCCACAAAACGAAGCATTGAACAATGCAATATGTTTACTATAAAACGTTCACATCTGAATCATAACAAGTGTTTGTTAAGAGCAAATGAAATCAAATGGCTTAATGATATGTTTGATGTGATGTCAAAATATTATGTTTGATGCAAGTTGACTTCTGTGTTGGATGTCATAAATCGGTATTTAATTTGACAACTAGATTGGAGTAACTCTATTGTATTTGACACGCGTTGATCATTGGCATGAAAGCACAAACTTTTATGTTTGATGGTGAAATCTGCTAAGGTCATTATTTAATGTTTGCTGGATTCGGATTGGAGGGTTTATATCCTTTTGTAAAGAAAAGACTGATCTTCGGAATTTTAAAATGACTTTGTTTGCTAGAAACGGTAGTGTAAGGTCACGCCGTTATTTTTGTTACAAGTTTTACTTTACCCGATGATGGAAAGTTAAACTATTTTGATCGGTACATGTTTGACTTTGCAAAGAGATGTCACTATATAGCGTTTGTTAAAAGTTGAATCTTACAAAGGTTATTCCTTATATAAAGTTAACTTCAAGTTCAACCTGATCAGGTAAAATTGCTCCATAACGTTTGCTGAAACTTAAATCAATCAAATCACTACT
The DNA here is from genome assembly GCF_020536995.1 of Dreissena polymorpha. Classification (NCBI taxonomy): domain Eukaryota; kingdom Metazoa; phylum Mollusca; class Bivalvia; order Myida; family Dreissenidae; genus Dreissena; species Dreissena polymorpha. Next base: position 32,581,551 of record NC_068360.1, read on the forward strand.
GAACATTGCTACACAATGATGCTTACAAAGAAATTTCCCTTGAGACCATTATGTTCTAATATAACACTAGAACTCAAGACCACAGCATTTTGTTTAACACAAATTGACTGATGGAATGAAAGGTCAACCAGTCATGTCAACAATACATGTATAGTACTGCATGTTAGGTTCAACAGATTATATCAAATGACATTAAATATTTGAATTGTATGTTTTGTGTAAAACATGATTTATAATATAATGTTTAATGAATTGTTGTTTTGATAAGACCATGTATAAACTCTATTCTGACAACCACCATGTATACCTAATACACATCTAATAAGGCCTATGCTAGAGGAAACAGCAATTTCCAATCAATGCTATATGCATCGTTCTATAACATTTACAAGAATATTCAATATTGGCGGCGAAATTGTTAAAACCTGGCATGATATATGTGATACAATATCAAAAAGTAAACTGGAATGTCTGAAATTATAAAGGCAATTGTATGGTTGACACATTATCTGCAATAAAGGAAGTTCTTAATATTCAATATTGGTATCACATAATATTGAATAACTACTGACATTCAACAATAGCATGCTTAGTTAAAATATTTCTTGTTTTATAGTGTGTGGAGCCACCATTAAAATGATACTTCCAGTGATAAATACGCCTGTCGATAGCGAACAATTGCATCTTGAAAAGCATTTTATAAAAATGCAAAGAAAGCACGCGTACCAGTTATTTTTGTCATTCAGAGTGCCAGCGTTGTATTATAACTGTGCCATGTTTTAAGGTTTTTGTTGCTGAGTTAAATAAAGCATGTACCGGATATGGCCGGGTCGTAAATGTTCGTATACATGATAACTTCATTTCAATATGCTACAAGCTACATATGGTTTTAAATATGTGCATAATTCGATTTCCTTAAAAGTTAATTATTAAAATTTGTTGCGATAGCTCGTTGAATAACTTACATATTTTCGGTAAATGTACGCTAACTCAGTTGCAATTCATTAAACTTGTAAAGCACCAAGATCATTTTGAGTTTGATAAAAAAATATATTACCATCAGCAATATTAACCGTCCAGTTTTCATCTTCGTCAAAATGAGCGTCGCTGCCATATTGTGGAAAGTACGCATGCGCAAGAGTCTGACCACTTCCGTCGAAGGGAGTGTTATCCCCATGGTGACCTGTTACAAACTTAATTTCGATGTCGACTGGCCCATAATCTCGACGTACGAATCTGATAGGAATAACATCCGCCCATAGCTGAAACAAAACGTCGATCAAGTGTCATACGAGTAAAAGAATAACAAAAATCAATCTTTTAAATGTGTTAGCACGTAATTATTAAGAATAAGTTATAAACAGGAAGCAAAAAAAGGAACAACAACAAAAAAGATCATGCTTAATTACTAGAAAAGTATCACATCGGCTCTATTTAACTATTGTTTTGGAACTGTTTAAATAAATCTATAAAGCATCCCTTTAAAGTTTAAAATATGTTAATGAATGTGAGTTGTGCTTCTTTAAAGTTATGTTTATTGAATTAACGTTACTCCAGTTTTAAAGCTTATATTTCATCATCACGATTTTGTCAAACAAATATTGGAATACATCTTGGATGGCTTTTTCACTGTTAAATGTATTTGATACATTAGTTAAAACATACATTTTGACACTTGGAACTGAGACACTGATATCAGTACATATGAATGAACGCAGAGAGTAAGTCTGCATTTTGAATAACACTATTTCAAAGTATTAAAATACATTGCAGTGTAAATCATGTTGCCAACTCTATGTAAAATATCTGCTCTAAGTAATTGCATAAATAATGAACGTCAACTTAAAAAGAAAAGGTCATTATACACTATTCATTTGAAGGTTTCATGAACATTCGTGGTAATTGTCTCTTACGTCAAAGGCCCTTTGCAGCTCAAACTGAACGACAGACATCGGCATCTTCCGCGAGTACTCGGATATACGGTACGCAATCTCCCGCTTTCGCCACTTACTTCCTGTAAAAAACAAATGGTAATGATAAGTTCGTGGTCGAATGCATTAAGCAGTTAAAAAATGCGGTCTTCAAAGAACCACTTCAATTTACGTGAAGGCGATATTTGATTTACATTGTCGGAGGCCAGGAAACAGTCACGACTTTATAGTTAAACGGACATATCTTGTTAATTAATTTAGTAGTAAAATAATTATTAATTTAAATTGTTATATCTGTCATGCTATAGTGTACAACTGTATAATATGAGAATACGCAACCAAGCTATGCAATTTGGCCTTATACAACCAATGCTCCTGTGCTTGAAATCGCAAAACGATTATTAGCACATTTCCCTGTCTTTCGAGCGTTTTAAAACAAAGTCGTGATGTAGTTTATACTTGTTTTGTTCCACTCAACGTTGTATAAATAAGTTACAATTCCGCTGCTTTGGTGTGCGTCCAACCATGTCACAATAGAATGATAATTTACTTGAAATGTTTAAGTGCTTTATTTTTTAATTGTTATGCGTTTTGTTAGCTTGTAAGGTTTTTAGCTCCATTTAACCGGTTTTACATACACATGTTTTGGGTTAACGGTTCAAATGCGACGACTGCAGCTGCAGTTTTATTCATTTTTTGTTATTTTTCTGCGCGTTTTGGTTTTGTGATGTTTCTTGTGCTTTAGTGCTGTGTCACAATGTTCGACAATTTCTTGCTTGCAATAAATAAATACCACTTGCTGTTAAAAGGGGTTCTCTTCTGCAACTGACGTTTCACATTTTGATATGATTTGTAAAAAATATATTGTCAACACTATTTGATGGACTACATCGAAGGAAGGCTTAATAACAAGTCTGGTAGCGTCTAAATAATTCATCGAGAATCAGCTGCAGTTATTATTGCGCTATGCCGATCATGCGTCAGATGATGTTATATCATTTTGCAATTCCTAATTCAATACTTTGTTGACAGGCGTTGTTATGGAGATATTAGGTATTGATAGCCATTAAATAGTTTTCATGCATATTATGAGAAGATTGATGCTTATGACTCAATGAGTCTTAGGTTATATAAAATAGGATCGCATCGTCTAAGTATCAATTATAAAGCCGAAAACGAGTATAAATCAAACTTAAAATTTGACAAACAAATAATTTATCCAAAATTGGATTCATACGTTGATGTATTTTAAAATAAATCAAACTTAAAATTTGACAAACAAATAATTTATCCAAAATTGGATTCATACGTTGATGTATTTTAAAATTGTTGAGCAATGTACCGCGTTGAAGTTTTTCGATTGGTTCTAATGTTAATTATTGATTGCTATCGTATTGCATACAGCGCTCAACAGTCTTGGTACCATGCTGACTACACGAAACATCAAAAGTTTATTTTGAAAAGCGCCATCAGTGGTTATACATACATGAAGATTAAATCGAACTTTGCGTATAACGTAAGGGAAATCGAGGGAGTAGAAAGTTTATTTTATAAAGATGAATTAAATAATGTATATCTTCTTGCCATGTGTCCATGGGCAATACGGACATAACGGTCAGTTGCGATTATTGTTAATGATTTCACTTTTTAAGGAAGATAACGAGACGAATTTAATTAATAATACATCGATTTTTTTCACAATTTGAACGCAAGCACAATTTCATGGACCATTTTAAATTTAATGGCCTTTTTATATTTTTGGTATACATTCACTAACTTCTATACTAGTAAACTAGAAATTAGCATTTACGTTGTTAGGAAAATACATACATTTTTATTTCACTACTGCATATCTGGTAACTCTAGCTTACAAAAGCCGATCATAAATAAAGAATTTGTTAAGTGTAAGGTTTCCTGCAAGAAGCACTGGCAAGTGACAAATATGGAGATAATTATTAGTGACCGCGTCTCGTCAGCGAGGTCAGTGCACTTTATATGTAATACACAATTTTGCTGTTTGTACGAAACCTCTAGAAACCTAATATCATTTCCTTGCTTGCAATGTCTGTATGTAAGTAAAAAAAGCTTCAACTCGTTGTACAACAATTTAAGTAAAACATTGAAGGCCTGTTTCTTATGTACTCGTTCGAGACAAACAAGAGTGTATGTTCTTAAATATGACACGGACATACATTTGATTAGTTTCCAAATACTTGAGTTCCAAAATAGAATAAATGGGTCTAACACAGCGAACCAATATCTAAGCGTCGTGTCTATTACATATTCGTATAAAGCATTATTGATATAAAATTGGACAAGCTTTATTCATTATGCATACCATGACAGAAGGCTTTTTGAAATGGCGTTTATCGTTCAACATTATCTACATTATTGTTTAAGTTTAAATTATTTTTATAGTTTGGTTATAGTACCAAGGGCGTTAGTATACATGTAATAGGATATTGTACACAACATACATTTATTCCTGATTTAACTATCCCATCGTAACCTTTCTGCTAGGATATATGCACATTTGTCTCATAAATATTCATAAATGACACTGACAACAGATTAAGGGTCACATTAATTCGAATAACAATTCCTAACTCCGATGACTAACGTCATTGAACATGTGTAATCTTTCCTGATCTTTTCATACCAAACGAAACAATGGAATTCAGGAGCTCTTTCCACAAACCAAAACAAGCGTGTTTATAAACCTCAATTGGATCTAGACCAATCCCTAAGTATCAACTTCTTGTAAACTGGTGTGCACTTGTGGTAAAAGATTTGAGGTCACATTACTTTGAATGAAACTTCATCGCTCCACTTTGGGCATTTTATATGTTACTTTTTGTAAATAAGCGGGAAACAGTTTCAGCCCTGTCTCGAAAACAAATATTGTCAGCTGGTTGTATTTATCAAATGTGAGATACATCCTATATACAATTGGGTAAGATTAGTCTGCCATATATTTACTGTGCCCATTCCATTATATAACATTTGAAATCGTTTGTGTCAGCTTTTCAATTGAAATAATAATACACCATTGGTGTTTTCTACTCATATACCCAGACGTTATAAGCGTCAATATATGTCCTCTTAAAGTCAAATACATATCGCCTAACTAGGTTAGGTTAATGTTCCGTTTTATGAAATTGGTTGTGATAAATAACAAATGTAATCGGGGAAACATGTGATGGAAACACATACTATTCACACTAGCTATTTACAATATACGAGGGCATTGTCACAAATATGTCTAATACGCTCGTCCCGCTTTGTAAGCTGTGTATAAGGGTCAATGTCTCATCTCATCTCGACCCATCAACCGACAAATCGATTGAAACTGTGACTTCTTCATCGTCGTCAGCGGGGTATTATAAATAAAGCAGTCGCATGTATAAGGAAACTCATGTGAAAATCAAACACAATAGTTGTATCCTGTTTGAGTGAGATAAGCAAAACATTTTGCGTAAAATCAATTATTTACTTGCTAAGAAATATCTAACATGTTACGTTCTAGGTCATAGTCGAAGCTATAATATGTGACAACGGAGTGTTTAGGCGAATCTTTTGTAATGCTGATACACAGTGTCCATGGAAGCAAGGCCAATTATCAACGATAATCAATTGGCGTTAACGGATAAGTTAAAATAGAAAGCGTTCGGTTAGCTTATTTTTTAACTCATTTATGCCTAGCGTCTAGAAAAAAGGCCTTGGCAAACAGCGTAGACCCAGATTATACGGCGTCTCATCAGAGTCTGAGCTGTTTGCTTAAAGGAATTTTTGTAGGAAATATTCTAATTATAGAAATAAATATAATAGACATCCCTAATTTTGAAAATAAATCGATCCAATTAACAAGGATGGGAGAGTCCACTAGGCATTAATTGGTTAAGTTTTGGACATCAGACGCACGAGAATTGTCCAACATACTAAAAACTGCAAGAAGTGCTAGATGTAAACGAAGGTTTGCATTAAGATTATTCCGATAATTAACCCTTTGCATGCTGGGAAATTTGTCGTCTGCAAAAATGTCGTCTGCTGAATTTCTAAAATTAGCATTTTCTTTGATTTTTTTCAAAGAATACTATCAGAATAGCAAACAGTTTGGATCCTGATGAGACGCCACGTTCTGTGGCGTCTCATCAGGATCCAAACTGTTTGCAAAGGCCTTCAAAATTCGGTTCCCGCACTGAAAGGGTTAATATGCATATTATACAAATAATACACGTTCGGTAAACGAATAAATGATTTTGCATCGTTTTCCAGATTACATTCTAAATAATGCATTTGTTATTTACGCATAAATGTATAACATATTATTTTCAAAAGTTTAAACTTAAATAAATGGGGAGGGGGATAACCGATTACAAACCCATGCCAGAGCTCAACAAGTATGACCAAAAATGAATGTTAACACGGAACAGTGACGATAGATAAAGAATAAATCCTGAAATCGTTCCGTTTGTTTTGAACATTAAAGTAACTAGTAGGTTTCAAGTTTTAGTAGAATGTTTCCCCACGTACACATATCTGAACCATAGCGTTGAATTAAATGTTAATTTTACTTCTAAATATGTACTGAACGATTAATAAAAGGAAATCACGTGATATGTTCTAATGCGTGCATTGCCCTTACATGTCCTGTATAAGACTGTTAATAAACACTTGTAAAAAATATGAAAACTCACATTGACACTCGGTGACCCAAACCAGACGTTATGCAAAGTCCGACGGATATTTTGGTTATCGTATTGAAAGGTAAAATGATTTGCTATTGCATACGTGTTATAAGTATACCTTTTAGAACTGGATACACGTCCACTTTACGTGGTTATGCAAGAATAAAGTATGCTCGGTACAATACCTTTTTATATCTGAAATAGTATGTGGGCATTGTAATAAACAATTTATACTCAAATTTCAATATGATTTCGTCTGACTGAATATACAAGTGACTGTGCATTTTAGATTACAGCCAACTAACACATGTTCAAGATGAGAACCATCTTGTTCCTTTTCAAATGAATTCCTTTTATTTAGTACGTATTGTAATTGGCATTAAGTGTACCGCAATATATTGAGATACGACTTTTACTGAAGTGTTGGGTCCTCAGGTTCGATTTTATTTCACAATATAAAGTCAAAACATGTACATATGCTGATGCCAAAGTTTTCGTGTAATGGTCGCAACCCTTTGCATGCTGGGAACTTTGTCGTCTGCTAAAATGTTGTCTGCTGAATTTCTAAAATTAGCATTTTCTTCGATTTTTTTTCCCAAGAATACTTTCGGAATGGCAAACAGTTTGGATCCTGATGAGACGCCACGTTCTGTGGCGTCTCATCTGGATCCAAAGTTTTTGCAAAGGCCTTCAAAATTCGGTTCCAGTACTGAAAGAGTTAAAAAGCAAGTATATTATGTAAACACGAAAAACAATCTTTCCAATAAATTCTAAAGGAGTATTCAGTGACCAATACATATGAAAGCAGCTTTTTCAATGTATGACAAACACTGTATGAGGAAGATTACTTCATCGACTCTACTTAAATTGAAGATTTGCAGACAACTTTCTCGCCCCTATCCTGACATACACATTTATATTATTGAATGATTCGCGTGTCTGTTTTAAGTGTCATCCTTATATTTGGCACTAAAGCAAAAAAATGTGAGATCAGAAGTAACATCAATATAGGCTTTGGTATAAAAAGGTCGCTGTACGTAAAACGTCATATTACTATACTAAACTCGTTAACAAATGGCATAGTTTCTTTCTCATTGTTCAATTTAGATCTGAAAACAAAGCTTTATTTGAACCTGAGCTAGCAGTTATTTCTAGACAAATGTGACACTGTAATGTCTTGTATTTAGCGGATATTTACGAGAATATTTGTTAATTTTTAATTGGTCATTACTATACCGTGTAAAAACGTCTATACCATGCAGGTTATTTCAAGGCATGTGACTTAATCGAACTGACGCGATGAGAAAATACTGTTTTCAAAATAATTTCAAAACACATGTTTATTTCAGTGCTTTGCAAGAAAGGTTTGTTGCTGCGTGTTACTTTGTTATCAAATGACACAGACAATATTTGTCTTATTTGTGTTTGTCTGAAAATAGAAGTCCCCGAGACTCGTTATTGACGATATTTAGCACGGTACACATTTATGCATCAATATTCTATACATTAAATTCATAGAGAACCCACTGCACATGATGCAATGAATTGCTGTTTTCATCGAATAAAGCTCAATATGCATATCAAATAATTGACATTGCATGCGCTTTACACTAACACACTTATTTAGTAAAACGTTTTATACCAGACATATGTCAACAACATAAAATTTGGTAACGGTACTAGCATCTCTTAAAAGACCGGAATTCTTCAGGTCATGATTACTTCCGTTTGCCATTTTCTATTAAGTGTTCTCGACGCTTGACATGATGTGAATAAGTTGTCCTAAAAGGCTGTCATGCAAATTGTGTCAATGATTACTTTTAGTAAGTACAAGGTCAACGTAGCCTTAATCAATTTTTTTGTCTTACATCCATCCCGTTGTTGTAAGCATTAGAATAGCATTGGAAACTGTTAATTCCTACTTCTACAGAATACCATTTTGTTGTTTTTAGACTCAACTTTATCGAGACAATATTGTTGCAAATAACATTTTTGAAATGATATACACCTTTAAATCAGTAAAACCGTTAAATCATATCTACGGCACGTATGAGTATAATTACATACTCGCAGCTTGAACGCGCATTCATATATTCATGTCCGGTCATTATACATGTCCGTACATTTTATGCAATTGTGACATCTATTGAATTATATTGAGTTGAAGGCAGAACTAATCGCAACGAAATCGGAAATGTAATTTGAATATATGAATATATGAAAAAAGTTAAATATACTAGCCTGTGCAAATACCACTGTTTCTTAATGATTACATTAAATAAATCAATTATTATATGCCCAATGCCGAGGGGCAGCAAGACTAATAAATGTATTACGTTACCATCAATAATTTAATATTCATCACGCCTAGTTCTTAATGAATTGCATAAACTATGTTATATCGTTATTAAAACACTGTCATATATATGCATATATTATCCAAAGGAAGTCACATATATTATGATCATGTATTTCTTTTTATTCAATTTCTAACACTTACTTATAGTGCATGCTTGACATATTCTGTACAAGCCATGAAAAATATTTTTTTTTTCGCATCTCTTAAAACACTTCTACAAATGCAGTCCCGTTTACGGTTAAGTAGCGTTGACATATAACTGTAATTATTGTTATGTATTTCACACACAATACTCGGCGCTAATGTGGACATTAATAAGTCTCAGAGTGACAAAGTTGTCAGGAATAAGAGTTATAGTTGGTCTTAAAAGAAAACCGTTTTTTTTTATCAACGGCTGGGGCATCAGGACTACATATTTCCTTCTAAACGACACATACTATAAAATACCATGGTATAGAACGTCTTTACAACCGAAATGTAGGTTAATCGTTCGTAGAATGTTATTAAGGTACAGACTGCTGGTATTTGATAGTTATATACTCATATGTTGCCGATCGCACACTCCGTTATAATTGAGCTGTCTAGCAGTTTTTGTAGCGTTTATCCAATCATGTGGCACGAAATATAGAACTTCAACTTCAATTTCAACTTAATACTGTCTACAATCGTGCTCGATTATATCTGACAGGCGCTTGTCTGGAAAACAGTGTGTTAGTTTTTAAAATTATGTGCAAAGATTGAGTAAGTTAAGTTTAAAAGATAAAAGATCTACAGGACAGCTTAAGTTAAAAACAGAAGTAAGGGGTCTAGAGTAGATGAGAATCCAACCGACTGACATAGGTCAGTAGGTTGGGGCTGGACTGGATAAAGGTTGGTAGACCGTTCCATAGCCTGATGGCCCTGAGAAAGAAGGAGTTTAGGTGGATATTTGTTTTTTTTTTTTAATGTGGGATTAGGTAATTTAGGTTTCTGGTGGGAATAAGATGCTGATGATCCACTGCAACTGACTCATTTCTGATTTCGTTAAACATGACAAAAGTGGCCTGGCGTCTTCTATATTCTAGGGTTTTCCAATTTAGGGCCGAAATCATATCGGAGACTACTCGTGTAACTGCAGTCATTAAGTATGAACTTAAGATGTATTACCTAAAGCTCCCTCTGAGGATTGTAATGAGAGTTTAGGGAATCTGCTGCACTCTCTCTTTGCACATAATATAAATGGATCGTGCTCTGTGAAAAGAGGTTTGAATGCATGTGCGGTATGTTTTAACCCAGATTAGCCTGTGCAGTCCGCACAAGCTAATCATGGACGACACTTTCCGCTTTTATAACATTTTCTATTTAAAGAAAGTCTCTTCTAAGCAAAAATCCAGTTTAGGCGGAAAGTGTCGTTCCTGATAAGCCTTTGCACAGGTTAATCTGTAACGACACTTTACGCACATGCATTAAACCCTCTTTTCACAGGAGCCCGGCTCAAATATCGGTTTTTGTGATATTCATGACTGCCAATGAGCTTTAGTAACCCTATAAACATATTTTTGTTTTCTTACGAAGACGCAGATACACTATAATATAAACACACATTCAATAAGTAAAGACAATACTTTATGTTGCTCAGATATAGACGGGAGGCGGATTTCAGATTGATTGTATAACTACACATTACATTGACGGCAGATTTCAGTTGATTGTATAACTACACATTACATTGACGTAATGCCGTTACGTGACAAAGCATATTAGCAATGGAATAATGACATCCATCTATACATTTATGATTGCCTGAAGTCTTATATGAACTCAATATCCTGAGCTCGCCGTTTATAGACATTAGGGTGTATGATGTATTGCAGACGCAATCTTTTGAAATTCAAAATTGGATGTGCGGGCGTATGTGTTGATGTGCTTTTCAAAGGCTGGAGCAAAATATCGCGTTGAATGTACCACATGGCACATCAACAGTTCATTTTGAAAAGAATTCCCAGTTGTAACACATTCTTGTAATTAGCATTGAACTTTGCAGATAATGTAGGGAAAATCGTGGGAGAAACATGCACATTTTATAAATATGGATCCCATAACGGATATCAAGGTGTCATGTATCTATTGTCAATAGGGTAACAAAACGTCAGTTGCGATGGTATTAATGATTTCACTGTGTTAGGAAGATAACGAGCCACACTCCATACATAATATATTTTTAATAGAATTCTTGCGCAGTTTGGACACCAGCAAAATTTCACGGAACATTACAATTCAATATCATTGTTACAGTTATATTATACACAATGTTGTATAATATATTCTACAAGTATAGAAGTTTAATCGATTGGTAAGTAAAAAATAGTACATACTTAAATGCAAATTTTAAAACTTTATTTCTACTACAGTATAAAACAAAGCTGCAGTGTCAATAGTGGCAAAATAGTAAAAAAGATATTTTATTACACTTCTGCTTATGTGGTTTCGATATAAGCCGTTCTTTATATGATCAAAAGAATCGACAGTTTCTCTGGCGTACATAAGACGATACTCGATAAATAATTTGGTAAGCGTTAGGTTTCCTGAAGCAAGCACTGACACGTGACACATGCGGAGATAATTATGTGTGACCGCGTCCCGTCAGCGAGATCAATGCACTTTATATGTTATAAACAATTTCGCTGTTTGTACTCAAGAGATTTCGGATAAACACTCAATGTCCTTTTGGACAGGTCTGCGGTTTTATTGTGTGCATGTATGCAACAAAAACGAATGTGAACATTCTTCATATAATTTGGAAATTATTTAAGCCAAAATTGAATTGAATGCCTGCTTCTTATTTAAACATTCGACGCGAAATAATAATACATTTTTAGCATGACCCACAGATGCATGGCGATTATTTTCCAAATAAATAAGTTCCAAAATAGAATAAACATACATAAAAAAGTAAACCAGTGGTCTAAGCGGCGTATCTATTACATATATATCGTCGATGCCTTACACGGAAAAGTTGTATTTAATAAGTATTCACAGAAAAGCTTTTAGAAATGACGCTTCGCGTTTCGTATTATGTACGTATTTTACAGCTAAAGATATTAAAACATATACTTGAAAGCGTTTTTTGGTTTTGTAATCGTACTTAGGCGTGAGTTATACATATCAAATCGCCCAATTGGTGCAAAAAGGGACTGTGTGCCAAGTAATTTTAATATCATATGGTTCTTTTGTTGAACCAAGGGGGCGATATGATATTGTAGATAACAGGCCATTACTCGGTACTCAACTTATCCCTTTGTACAAAAGCAGTTAAACTCGGTGATATGCACATGTGTTACATGAATATTCACAAATGACTACCGATGTTATATCATTAAAATTCGAGTGAAAATTCATATCCCCGTTGAGTAACGTTAATTGTATGTATATCTCGTGTAAATTTGCGCAAATTCCTTTTTCACTAAAATTCGAAAAACAATTTGGGTGATTACACACATATCAATATCCATCGAAAATATGTAAATCTCCAATAATCGACGATTCATTTATTACCAAATGACGATATGTTATTCAGAAGCTCTTTGCACAAACTAAAGCAAGCAATTGTATAAACCCCATTCAGTATAAACATCTGTTATAGTGTGCACAAGCGTCACACACAATATTTGAATATTGGCAAGAGAGTTGAGGTCAAATTAGTTTGAATGACAGGACAATACCCATTTGAGTGATTTAATATGTAGCTGTTGTAAATACAAACAGAGTCTCGAATAACAACAAGTGTCGTCTGGTTGTGTGAACAGTTTCATTTGTGTCTGATATAAACAAATTTTATATAAATTTGGAATGGTTAGTTTACCAGATATTTACTAAGCCCCAAAAACTACATACCACATGAATACTTTGGTACTAGGTTTTCTACTGAAATAATAATACACCATCAATGTTTCCCCACACTCGAAAGACACTCAGACGCTACAAGTGTCAATATCCTGAACGAATAAAGTTAAATGGAGAAATGACCTACAGACCGACTTACTAGGTTAGGTTAATTGTTTTTGTTAAAACATTGGTTGTGATATACAACAAGACGTTATCGGAGAGACATGTGATCGAAAGACATACTCTTTACACTATCTATCATGACACAACTATTAGGGTTTTGTCACAAATGTGTCTAACATGCACGTCCCGCTTTGCAAGCTGTGTTCAAGGGCAAATATCTCAAAAACATGTTGCTCAACTTGTCTTGGATATAAACGTTTAGGAGATGCTGACATTTTATTAAATTTCAATTTAATCGCTGGAGAGATGTGGAAGAAGTTTGCTAAATGAACCTACGTTATTTTATACAGAACGACTCAACAACCGTCAAACAGATTGAGGAAGTGACTTCAATATACCACCCTCTTTATCTTCGTTTGCGGGGGTATAATAAATAAAGCAGACGTATTTATTGCGGAATTCCCTTGAAAACAAAACATCACAGTTGCATTGTGTTTGAGTGAGATATGGACAACCTGTTGCGTAGAATGTTATCAATTATTCACATGCTAGGAAATATCCAACAAATTATGTTCAAGGTCATAGCCGCAACTATTGTATGTGGCAACGAAATGTTTAGGCGAATCCTTTGTAATGCTGATGTATAGTGTCCGCGGAAGCAAGACGAATAGTAAACGACGATCATTTAGTGTTCACGGATGAGGTACAGAGAGAACATGCACGATTAGGTAATTCTATACATCTTTGGCACCAGAAGATAAGACACAAACATATTGCCAAAAATACAACAAAATTCAACACGCGCTAGATGTACATGAATGTTTTCATACATATTATTCCTTTAATTTATATATGTAAAAATAATACACGTTTGGTAAAGCTAAACCGCACGCATGTTTTTGAATCGATGTCCCAGTTAAATTATTAATAATTTGTGTTATGTACTACTGAATGTATTAAAAATCAATTCAAAATTATAAACTGATATAAAAGGGGAAGGGTCTAATTGATTAGAAGCCCTGACAAGAAGGTCAGTATGAATGGCTAGAAATACATGTAAACACAAAACAATGACAGTGTACAAGAAATAAATCCTTTAAGCGTTTTTTGTTTTGTTTTGAGCATTGAAGTTGATATACGTGTATGTTTTAAGATGGAATAAGAAGTGTTTTTCTCACGTACATTCTTTTTTCAATAAAAATTCCGTTGAATCAAATTACACTTAAATTATGAATATCTACTGAAAAATATAATAAATATCGCAAAAGACATTCACGTGACATGTTCGAACGCGAGCTCGCCTTTACATTTCCTATATTAGACAGTCATGGAACACTTGTCAAAATAAAGATTAGAAAACCTACTTGACACACGGTGACTCTTACCAGACGTTTTGCCCATTAATGAAATTATGCAGTGTGATGTTTTGGTTATTTGCTATAGTGTTAGGAATGCAACTTAACATGCGTGGTTATATGCCAGTCGACGTGGACCTTCACTAGATATGTATTGAAGGGTGCAATACCATACAATGAGATGGATGCAATGAGAATGCTTTAACAACTATAAACACGCCCAGTTTACGTAGTAATGCAAGATAAATATGCTCAGTACGATACCTTTTTATTTCAGAAATACGATGCCGGGCATTGCAATAAACAAGTTTTATTTACATACTTCTATGATTAAGTTTGCAGGAATATCTGAAATTGAACATTTGCTGACGCCTTTCTCGTTCTAGTTTGGTGAATATCGAAAACCAGTGGCAAGTAATCATCGTGCTATTTTATGCGATATCTGCAATTATTGGTGGCACATTAATGTGCAAATATAAATCCAGAATTATACATACAATTGGGCAACACCTCTGAACCTTGGATTTGCTCTTCTTGTACGCCCCTACAGTTTACAGACTCTTTTTTGATGTATCCACTTCAGACTCTCTCTTCGATGTATCCACTTCAGATATAAATGATATTTCCGTATATGATGACACTACCAGAAAAGACTTTTCAACCTTTCAGGAAATTCGATCAGCAAGCAACAAACATCCAAACAAATTTATTACTGCCCATCTAAATATTAACAGCTTAAGATACAAATTCACAGATATTCATGAACTTTTACCTGATAAAGCTTTTGATTTATTGTTCATCTCAAAAACAAAATTAGATGACACTTTTTAGACTCTTTATTTCAAGTAAATGGTTATAAACTACAACGAGAGGACAGAAACATTCACGGAGGAGCTGCATTTATCAGGTCAGAAATACCAGCCCTCAGAAGAAAAGACTTTGAAAAACATTCAATCGAGAACATTTGCTTTGAGGTAATTTTAAACACAACAAAATGGATTATTTCTTGTGTGTATAGACCACCAAACTGTAAGGAAAACTTGTTCTTTGAAAATTTAATCTCATGTTTTATCTAAATTTGATAATTTTATGTTAATTGGAGATCTAAATTGTGATCCTTTACAAGTTTCCAAAGCTAAACCTTTACAAGATTTTATTGAACTTTTTGATTTAAAAAATTTGATTACATCTGCTACATGTTTTATGAAAAACTGTTCTCCATCTTTACTAGATGTTATTATCACTAATAACAAAAAGCTGTGTATGAATACATTAAATTTTGCAACAGGTATAAGTGACTGTCACAATATGATCTGTACTGTCATAAATAATTTACCCTCAGTTTCTATCCTCTCGTTGTAGTTTATAACCATTTACTTGAAATTAAGAGTCTAAAAAGTGTCATCTAATTTTGTTTCTGAGATGAACAATAAATCAAATAAATATGTTATGTAATCTGTTTACCTTAATTCTAGTACTACCCAAAGCTTGCTTGGCTTGTCAGTTTTATGTTCTTGATGCCAGTCCATAAACATTCTTCACTATTATTTTGTTTGTCATGTAATCTGCTTTTACCTTAAATCTATAACTACCTTCTATGTGCTGTTATTGTCAGTTTAATATGTGCTTATGTGTACTTGCTGTGCTTGTCAGTTTTATATGTGCTTATGTGTTCTTGCAAATTTTTATTTGTACGGAAGCTGCTGACCAGTTCATTTCGAATCTGATACGATCTGATACTTCGCTTTTACCAACTTTCTTAGCTCATTTTGTATTTCGTTTCTTCTTAGTTTTTAAGCTCGCAAATTTTTATGGCAGTGTTTTTAGATCTACTTATAGATCAAGATCAGCGGCTTCCTGCACAACATTTCTTTGAATAATATGAAAACTAGTAGAATGTAATACTATGATTTCTTTAACTCTTCAGCATGCAAATCATATCTATTAACTTAATTTTGCTATATTTTATTTCCATATTGTTGCTGTTTTATACTTGTTATATTTATACATATGTTTATACAGTCGGTTCAAAAGCCTTAATGGCTAATGTTGTCTATTTATGTCTTGCCGACTCAAAATAAATCTTATCTTATCTTTTTATCTTAGTCTGACATATAAAAATAATCATACAGCGTTATTTGCATGTCATCATTAAAATTGTCATCAAAGCCCATGGCGTCAGATCAGGAATTTGATTTGACTGAGTAAAGTTAAAAATACATGAACACAAAATTACATTACGCTATTGTGTTATTGTTCATATTGAATTTGTATTGGTTGCAATCTTGCAATCTTGAAATAAAATGTGTGGGAAAAAGAGTCACCAAGTGAAATGACTTGACGAATGATTATCGAAACACGTAGGTCATAGACATACACTTCTCCTATAAGATATCTGTGCTATCAAGTATAAAAATATATTTTAAATGCACGATTTGCCGAAAGCTGATCCCAAGCGTTCGTTTGATTGCTTTTTAAATGTGTTCATCTAACGACATGTTTTGCGCGCAATGTATGTCGCTAACCTCAACTATCTTCAAGAGCCATTTGATTAAATGTCAGTGATTCTTTAAGGTAGTGTACTTTAAGTCTCTTACTGCAAAAGGCACTGTACGATTTTGTACATTGACGCGTGCGATATAGCATATTTATTTCATAAATATGTATTTAATAACTGATAACGTCGCGTCAGATCTGTATTGTCAAGGGTGACATTACAGTCTCACCACTCATTGCTTTTGTTTTGCTCGTTTTCAATAGAATATATGTTTAATCGATAACCTTGCTTACAATGCTCATAATGATTCGATCAACAAATTACAAACGTGTCAAAATGCATTATTTGTCGGGGTTTGAAATGATTGTTGTATGTAACCATGCCTGAAACAACGTTCAAAATAAAACTAGTGTTTTGTTTATCGTTACATATTTTATTTAATCAGATGGTTACACAATTTATGTATATGGGCCGTGCTCTGTGAAAAGGGGGTTCAATGCACGTGCGTAAAGTGTCGTCCCAGATAAGCCTGCGCAAAATCATGCGTTATGAACATTCGCAGAAAATAAACAATTATTACTGTAAAATAAATAACACCACACGTATGCAAACAACATGCAATTTGGTACTGTTTGAAGGGTCTTTGCAAGACCGGTAGTCGTACACTCATGATTACTTCCATTAACCATTTTCTTTTAAGTGTTTTAGACGGCTTGACATGATGTTAATTAGTTCTCCTAAAAGCTGGACATAAAAATTGTCACAATGGTTACTGTTAGAACCTTCATTTGTTTTTGGTGTATGGCTGCCATGCTTTTTGCATTAAAATAGCAGCTTAAACGTTCATGTCCATTGAATTTCCGACAGATACCATGTTACACACAATTTTAACACTACAATATTGTTGTCTTCTATATTTGCTAAATCGGACTGATATACACCTTTAGATATTTCAAAACATTATCCAAATCATATTTCCGGCACTTGTGAATATAATTTCATACACTCAATATTGATGTGCATGTATTAATATGTCCGGTTATTATATAATTTCTTGATTTTCATGTAGTTGTAAATGTATTTAATTACATTTGTTGAACTGCTGCATTCATTCTAATAAAATCAGAAATGCACGTTGGCTCTGCAGAGATAAATGTTTTCTGCAAACAAAAAAAGTTTAACAGTACTAGCCTTACTTTCTTACATTCAATAAATCGGAAATAATTTGTGTAGTGACGTGGGCAACAAGACTAATAATGTACTACCTCTGACTGTAGGAGTATAGGAATACTGCTCCTTTCACTATCACGTGCCCAGCCCCTTACATACATTACGAATATAGGTATGTGTTATATTTGCGGCTTTCACTGAGAATCAGTCGCCCCTATAAAGGCAATGTACACAAAATACACTATAATAAAATACACGTACATACGTTAATTCAATATCCTATATTGCTCAGATGCAGTTTGGCGGGGGATTTTTAGCTACTGTATTACTACACGTTTCATACACGCATTGCGGTTCCGTGACAATTCATATTACCGGACAAGTAATGACATCCATCAATACATTTATGACCGCCTTAAGTTTTATATGATCTCAATATCCGGAGAACGCCGCGAATAGACATTCTCGTGTATGATGTATTGCAGGCGCAATCTTGTGAAGTTCTAAATTGGTTGAGTAGGCGTACGAAGCAAAGTCAGTTATCCCTTACCACTAAGAAACGTATTTTGACGCATTTGTAGTCCCTTAGGAAGTTAAATTTGAAGACCTCTCTTACTAGATTCGAGTTTTTATGGTTTCATTTTCAACCCTTTGATACTGATGAGCAGCAAACAGCATAAAACCTGAACAGACTGCGAGAAACTCACAGACTGTTCTGGTTTTATGCTGTTTGCACATAGCCATTTTCACTATGCCTCTGAGTGGGAAATGGTTACTTAACCTGCATGTTCAACTACATTTTGAGAACTAAGCAAGTCATTTAAGGAAATGCAATCTGCTGAAGCCATATACACATTTATCAATCGCTGTAAATTGTTTTACATGTAAAACAACCGTTAAGCACAATCGTTTATCCTACACAGATCCAACAAACAAATACTGTTGGAACGTCAGCTACTAATTAGAAATTAAGATGTCATAGAAACACACTAACAACATGATTTTATTTCGTTTGAATGTGTTATAATCTCAGTTGACATCGGTTGTTATTTTTTTACAATGTTAAACATTTTCTGAACTATAATAAGTTAATATAAACTATAGTAATAATTCGTATCTGGTCGTACATACAATGCTTACTTTGCCGTGCTGAAAATTATGGAAAAACGCACGTTTGAAGCAATAGGATATTTAAATAAGATACCGTCTCAAAATTATACTCACACTTAACGTTCAAACATAACAGACATTAAAACTTGTTAATCTGCAACACAATTGCATATTTTCACATGATTGCAGACTATGTAGCAAGTTAAATTATGTAAAACTATAAAATTTACTTTTTCGTTTTTTTGCATGTAATATGATTAACTATACCGAGGGACGACAGAATAACAAATTATTTACAATACAAATGCCGTAATTCTTGTGATGGGCGTTGCTCATAATTAAATGATTGACCCAGTTCTTATAATATGGTATCAATTTTAAAACTAATAGCTAATGGGCACATGCATCAGCACAATTTATTTGCAAATAAGAAATTCGCATCAACGTACTGCAAGAAAAACATGTTGGAAAGCTTGCTTCTAACCCCATTTCTTTTCAAAAGTACAAAATTATCATACAAACAAAGCATGCAAGTGTAACATGTGAAGTACATCTTCATACATTTTAAATAAGTCAATATGGGCTATTGTAGCAACCATTGCACAGAACTGTCTTTGACGTGGTCTTGGCACGCAAATGATGCGATGTTGATAGTTTGGCTCTTGAAACAAACCTTAAATATTAACAACTGTCGATACACAGACCGCTATCGTGTGTATATGTCGCTATGACTATGCCATTGAATTGATTATTTGTCATTGAAAAGCGACACTTAATTCTAGTTCGAGTCAAGGACCGTGTTTCTTATCTCTTCAAAGAACTGAACTTACATCTTGAAGTACAACATCATTATCGTAGCACCAATGTAATAGAAACCGAATAAGCATACACTGTCGCATGCAACAAAAGCAGTAATTTGTGCTGAAATTTAGTCGCGAAGTTAATGACAAAAGAAGTGTCCAAGTAACTGAGCAAAACATTTAATACCAAAATCGCACTATGAAACACTGTCAATCTGAACAAATATACAGTCTCAGGTGAATGATCGACTTATCTAATGGATTTTCCCAAGGCAAGGCAAATCAACAAATATTTGAATTCTATACAAAATCAGTAATTTAAATATTTGGACATTACTGAAATGACTGTTTAGTTATTTGGATACAAAACGTACCATATTAGAGAACGTTACGTTACTGATTTCTGACAAAGTAGCGCGCTAGAAATTTGGAGGAAGGCAGATAAGGATTTTTTATACAAAATTTGAAAGTGTGGCTATAAAAGTGATTTAGTATTATGCAATCGAAAATATGATTTATGTTAACTACAATATAATTCAACATGTTTTTATATCATCAACGTAATAAAAATGGCTTTCAACATACAAATAGAAACTAGCAAAACCATTGTTTTGGTGTATTCAATAGATTTGTTGAATAGTAATTGCATGTATGTGTATTTTCTGTTATTGCTATTCAATCTGATTTGTTTTGCCATTAAGTTACTGTTTATGTACAATGATTCTGGGCTAAGTGTGTGGTTTTAAGCTTCTTTAAACCGGTTTAAGCCCCCCAAAGCTTTTGAATGGGCCATGACAAGGCGGTGACCCCAGTTTTGTTTATGTTCGTGCGTGTGTTTTGTAGGTGTGAATTTGTCTAGTGATGTTTTGTCACATTGTTTGGAAACTGGTTCCATGCCATAAATACGGACCGTACTGTATAATAAAGAATAGTTTTCTTTCTAATAAATTTGTTGTTTTCCTAAATGTGTATTTGATAAAAAATAATATTATACTGAATTGCATTGAGGTGTATAGTCTATATATCTGGAAGAAAACCATATGCTGTATTTTTTTTTATTTCGTCGTTTTAATGTATTTCAACAATGTGTCAAGATTAATGTCGTGCTTTTAATTATAAAACATATCTATTAAAACAAGGACACAAATTCCTACAAAAAAACAACAACATTGCAATTCTTAACTCTTACATCATATGATTCTCTATGGCAATAACCATACCGGTCAATAACCGAAATTACTTTTCTCGGAGGATACACAAAATAACCTTATTTCCATTGGTATCGCCGTTCATAATCAAGGCCGGATTTTGATTTTTATGATCTGGCTTCTCAAAAGGACATATGGCGATTGGATGCCTTCATCATTGTCAATCTATTGCTAGTGATCCTTACAGGCCTCAATGGTGAGGCAACGCAGTAACGATTAATTAAGTTTCTACCCAATGCATTAGGACTTGCTTCATCTTCATTTTTGTA
Organism: Dreissena polymorpha; assembly: GCF_020536995.1. Lineage (NCBI taxonomy): Eukaryota > Metazoa > Mollusca > Bivalvia > Myida > Dreissenidae > Dreissena > Dreissena polymorpha. The sequence continues at coordinate 32,602,925 of NC_068360.1, forward strand.
ATATTTTTGTTCACATGTCAATGCTCAATAAACATTAACGAGTTATTACTCTACTCTCAATACAACAAAGTTTCTAACTGACTTTCTAATTTAAAAAACAACACACACACAGCAACAACAACACCATCTTTTAGCATGATATGGTACTGCGCCAAGCACCTATAAAAGACTGGAACTTATAACGACACCATTTAGTTCCTTCTACTATGTTTTATTAAGTGCTGTAGACAACTTGACATGATGTGAACTAAAAGCTGGCCATTACAATTGTCTCAATTATTACTGTGGGAAAGTCCACGGTCAACTTCTGTTTCGATTTATATCCCTCCGTTGTTCTCTGCATTTTATAAGCTTTGGTAAATGAAGGTTATCGGTTAGACATCAACACAAATTGCTCGTTTCAGCCAGCAGTAAGTTGTTATAAGATATTAATGTCAAACGATAAGGACATTTATTCTGCTTTTGTCCGGCCGCCAATTACCATTCAGAAGAAATATCTGAAGGTAAAGGCCATATCGCCCCCTTGGTGCAAAAAGGTACCATTGAAATTAGAAGGCACATGGTACATTTGAGCACCAATGGGGCGCTATGGTTAATTTTACTTCATTATTACACATAAAGAAGCTTGTTAATGTAATCCCCATATTAAATGTAATATAAATTCATTTTACGCGTTGAACGCGAAACTGTTGTACATGCTTTGCATTTATATAAGATACGTCAATTTCACACACCAAATTGCAATTAAGTTTATAATCTTGAACTAGTCATTGCTTTTCCTCCATATCTGGCAAATAAAATACAAGAGTATAGATCTGGTGACAAATATATTTTTACCGGGGGATAGTGCTCTCACTTTTCATATAAGAAAAAGATGAATTCTGTCAAAATACTATACGTACTCAGCTTTCAAGCGTTTAATCTGTACAAATATTACTTCACACACTAGCCAATAACTAACGTCTCATATAACGTGGTATGGCAACACTGGGTACCATATGCGATATAATGACCTGTATATAATGACCTGTATATAATGACCTGTATAAAATGACCTGCATATAATGACTTGCATATGATGACCTGTATATAATGACCTGTTTATAATGACCGGTATATAATGACCGGTGTAATGACCTGTATATAATGACCTGTGTAATGACCTGTATATAATGGCCTGTATAATGAATTGTAACAACTAAAATGTATGACACCACAATACTCCTCGCCAATATTGATATAAAACGGTGTGAGCGTCTATAATCTATTTAATCCTGACTTATGTACTCTGATATTACCTGATGTAATGTGTTGTATCAGTCAGTTGCCTACCACATCAACCATCAACATATCGGCATCTTTAATGTGATTGTGCACAAGTTATATGATACTAATCTTTATTTATCTTTTTAACGAGGCATGCGAGAATTCTGCTGCAACATATCATCACGTATTGTAGAGCACATCCGAAACTTCCATACATTTTCAAAAATAGATCATGCACATGATATGTGTTGGTAATACCCCAAAGCCTTGCTAAATAACGCAATATCTTAACTTAATCTAAATGTCATGAAAAACGCATGCTCGACGCCATGGTATAGTCAATACAAGCTATATCCATTATTTTTCGCCAATTGCGACATGTATTTGGTTACGTTAACGTGTTCCAAGGCAATCATGGTAACAACTAGTTCAAATGATGATCTTTCTTAAAGTACAAACAAGTAAAATTCATAGAAGTAAACACGTAAGTTTAACAAATTCGAAATATAAAGATCCGAACCATTGTAGCACCTAGTACAAAACATGCGTAGAATGAGACCTTAGCACGCATTTAATCAAATGAAAATGGTGTGCATCTTGTAAGAAACTTAAAAAAATAATCACGTGCGCGACACAAAACGCTTTCGTATGTTTTATTTGTCCTGATGAATACGTAAATGAAATGATTCTTTGTCATTAAAACGCGACAATGTGCGTCATACAAGTCGCGTGTGGTGAGTTCTAACACTTCAATTTACTTGACTAGCAGAAGAAGAACATGCTCCTAGCGGAACAAAGGCAACAGAAGCCTTTCAAACATTCAATGACGCATGCAACAAAAGACGTTACATTAAAGGCACACATATTGTTCAAAATTCTTTACACCCTTCAAAGACATACAAGAAACCACTTTATAGGAACGTGCACTTCTCGGGAATTACACTAATGGAATAATGCCAATGACTTGTCCAATAAAAGGACAGCAAATTTATCTTGAAACGCTATACAAATGTTTCAAAGTTGTTAGTCCCATGAAAATCAGCCATTTTATGTTGATGTGCTATAGAAATGTTTCGTTTTTATTCCTTAATGTTTATAATAGAACTTAGTTTGGTCGTTTTAATAAAATACCCACAACAAATACTTTTTACTTAACATCTTTGGGGCATGGTTGAACACTTCAATATACTAGAACGACTTAGGATCATTAACGTTTCAGTGCACATATTAAGATTGCATGATGGACACCGAAGGACGGGTCAGTTGTTAAACAAATGTCGTAATAAGTTTAACACTTGTAGTAGCTCTTTTACAATTAGTACGCATGTACCATGGACGTTACATATTTGCTTCTATAAAAACGTAATTCTAAAAACTTGCATTGAAATTCATAGGTGAAATCGTAAACTGGAATTGAATGAGCAGGAGCGTCGTGATATGTTCTCACATAATTTCCTTCAAAGTACAATTTGTATATATAACCTAGGACAAGAGCCATTACCATGAAGAGCATATCTTTTACGGCGACGCGCTTGGTTTCCGGTTCCGGCGTCTGTGTCCTTGACACCACACCGTGGTAGGCGCATCGTTGCTCTTGTCTCTTCGTCCATCTGCCCTGAAAACATAGAAAGAACGACTTCAGAGATTAATGGCATTATGCTGCGGGTTTGGGACATATGATTTGGGAAACCTCTTTGAATAACATCATGGCTTTGTTGCGTGCAGAAAAGCACCATTAACGCTAGATTTCGACAATTTAATTGACATGCTATATACATTAAAACAATAATTCACCAGTCATATTTTAATGATAAGTTATGCATGCTGTTTTTATCAAAAGCGGCACTTCTTTCACAATATATTAAGTTTAATTTGTCATTATTAGCGTTTGAAAATAATCATTTCCCAATAAACGTAAATGTGTAAAGCTTCTAAATATATATGCACAAAAGTGTCGGGAAGATGCATAGGCTATTGTCGGTTTCAAATTCTGCTGAGTCCCTCGTATTTAATAGAAACGTAATTATTCGTGCCTCTGCCGCCGCACTCTTGAAGCCTTTACAGACCAACGGACATTGCGGGACAATAAGTAAAGCATCCAATCGGCAGTGTACCAGATGATACCCATGAAGGAATCCAATTGACAAGCCTGGATTCAGAACAGCGATGCTGATGTAGACTGAGATATTTTGTAAATCTACCGGGAGGATTTAAGTCAATTTCGCTATCAACTGGATTGTGTCTAGGTGCCACATATAATGTTTGAGAGTGTCTATCATGTGTTTTCTCTTTGGGTGTGAGAGAAAATATGTGCTTATGTTATATAACTTGGTTACTAATAAACGTAATGGGTATAATGACCATTATGACCCCGTATGCTGCGTTTGTTTCGCACAAAAACTGGACTCAATTAAATTATGTAAACCTAAATCCAACTGCCTAATTTGTGATATTCAAAGTCATATTTGACAAGTCATTAAAACATTTTTGGAGAAACTGGGCTTAATAGCTTTGCATAAAGTGTCGTCCCAGATTATCCTACGCGGACTACACATGCTCATCTGGGATAACACTTCGAGCTCATGCATAAAGTCACTTTTCTCAGTAAGGGACTTAACAAATTAATGATACCTGTAATTGGAAGACCAGCTGTCCTTTGGAACTTGGCTACCGCCTCCTTATAATACTCCTCGGAGAGAAGGCTGCCTGTACGTCCGTCTGATGGCTCCAGGTATCCATACTTGCGGAGATATTCCTGGAAGAGACATTTAATTGGCTACGTCACATGAGTCGCATTTTTCGAACAACCTGATTCTTTTGTGTGCATCACACAAAATGTTTCTCCGCATCACATACAATACTTTGGCTACATTTATCATTTACCTTTGCACATCACTTTATTTGCTGTTGGCTATCATATGATTCACATTTGCACATTACATGATTGACTTTATGGCATACTTCGATGATATTTTGAAACGGATCATCATATGATTCGATTTTATGCGTCACATGACAAACATGTATTTGTTGCGTTTTAAAGTGTGGCCAATCATTACTAATGAGTTTGTCAATATGAAATATAAATTTAACATAAATTGAACATGTCTAAGATATACATGCTTCGTGAGCAAATTATGAAAAATTCTGTCGCAAATGAAATATTAAACATATTTGCTACAAAATATCGAGTGCAAAATCAACGCATACCCATAAATATTTTCTGCAATGCTTGAAATGCAACAAATCCATGAAATCGGTTGAAATATGTAATGATTGTCTGATATTGACAATTACAGACAGTACAAGATCTGTTTACCCTTCCAGAAGTGTATATAGAATATGCATGTATTTGTCTCAGATCGCGCGAAATATTCCACGCTGTCATTGACTGTTGATTTATTTTAATGAGAAATTAGAGTGATCTAAATACTTGAATATGTGTTTCAAATACTTTTATTGCTGGCCATTATAGTGGAACTAGCTTTATTGCAACGTTTTGTTTTGAATTGTTCAACCATACGAAAACGGTGATCATCATATTCCCTTAATGCTAACGACCTGGGGTGGTATCCCAGAAACATCTTAAGTCATTTCTTAAATAATTTCACTTAAATTCAAAATTACAATGTTTTGTATTTCTTAACTAAATAAGGAAACACCTGTTTTCTTTTTTGGTATTCCTAAAATAACATTAGCATAATGATGTTATTTAAATGTATATCTTGATGCCAATCTATTGCGATATGAAATGAAACACTAAAGAAAATTTCCCAATTTAAGGATAAGAATACAATTTAACTTAAGGTGTTTCTGGAATTCGACCCCGTTTACATATGTAATGTTTCTTAAATTTACCTTAACTGATAATTACTTCTGTGATGAACCAGAAACAGTCATATACACTATAGTAATGTATTTGTGTATTTAGTTAGTGATATATATGCAGTGTAAATACATGTTTGATCTACCTATATATAATATGTTTAACCACTTAATAATTATGTTAATAGTGGTTATAATATGGTAATATGAGTTTTCACAAGTAGTGATAGATTCAATTCATTTACAATTGTGTTTACATTAACGTATATTTTTATTCACAGGCAGCAGTATCATAAAAAAAATTGCCCCCCGGACCATACCAACCACCAAGCTTACCCCAGGGGTTCCAGATTGTTGAATGTACACCTATTGTGTATGGTTTAACTTTCCAACAACGAATATTGACAAAAAATAACAGTTAAAAAAAAATACCCCTCTTAAAGGTATTATATATACACAAGGTATGAAACGCACTATATGCCTATTGCTGAAAGATTGTGGAACACTGGACGTGACCTTTTTCATCGAAAACACACATGTTCCCATGCAGTTGCCGACAAAATGCAACTGGATTCGTTAAAAGACAGTAAAAGCAACGAGATTACACTACTAACCGATCTCCTGCTCGGCTAATAACTTTAATATTCAATTAAATTCGACTTTTTCGCTATATGTCACTCGGTGTTTCATCTACACATGTACACCATTTTAATTTTATAACGCGTCATCTGGTTGGTTGTTCTCATTGTGTTGGCCAATGATATGGCGTTTAAGAACCGAGCATTCAATCGACAAAATATGACAGCAAAACACAGACATATAGGGAGAAAGTTGATTTTAATTGAATATTAAGGTTATTTGCCGAAGAGATGATCGGTAAGGTGTGTAATTAAGTAGCTTTTAATGTCATTTATTAAATCCAGTTGCCTTTGTCCGGCAACTGCATGGGAACATGTGTGTTTTCGATGAAAAAGGTCACGTCCAGTGTTCCACAATCTTTCAGCAATAGGCATATAGTGCGTTTCATACCTTGTGTATATATAATACCTATACGAGGGTTATTTTTTTAAACTATGTATTTTTGTCAATATTCGTTGTTGAAAAGTAAAACCATACACAATAGGCGTACATTTAACAATCTGGAACCCCTGGGGTAAGCTCGGGGGGGGGGGTATGGTCCTTGGGGGGGGGCATTTTTTTTTATATGATCCTGCTGCCTGTGTTTTTATTTCTATCTATACGTAGATATCATGATATGTTCAATAACTTTGAATTTTTCTGATTATTTGAATGGCCCCTTGTAAAATGAAGGAATGCGTTTATGATCTAAGCTTTAACAGATTTAATTGTTTGCCAAACATTGATCTTCGATGTGAGTCGTTTGTTTGACGAGTTCGGTTGTTCTGTATAAGTTATCATAATATATTTTATGTATCCAAACCATTGTTCTGTCTGAACTAGCCTGTGCACAATAAGGAAAGGGACAATGTTACATGTGATAGTTTCTGATAAGAAAACATTTCTCTTGGATGGATTCTTATGGAAGCTTTATATCATAAAAACAATTATAATACATACATAATTACTAATGTAATAGCTTGCAAGGTACACATTGTTATTCTATAGCCACGTATATCAGTTGTTGGAACGTACTTCTATTGAATGACTAGCACAAGCCAGTACCAGACTTAAATTCAAGTTACGTATTGTATTTCTATATAAAAGCGATTTGAATGAGGTACATAGCAAATGCATCTCGAACAAGAAGCACACATCCAGTTTTTTTTTTTATATCTATAAGACAGCATAAGTAATAGAAACTAATCAAGATTTCCTGGCGAAGAATATTAAACAAGCATCCGACTGCTGTAAAACGCGACTATGCTGTGACGGCAGCTGAAAGCTGTCCTACCAAATTAGACACATGTTTCTTTAGACTCATCTCACCATGAACCAATGCTGTATGGAAATCGATATACATTACTTCCTATGAGACTTTTCTATTTGATATCAGAAAGAATACCAATACAGACGTCAATAAAAGACAAATTCAAATCCTTTATGTGGATCTTTGGTCCAATTAACTTGGGTGCATTTAGTTCATGATAAAAAAAATGAACCAAAATAATACATACCGATTTTTCATCAGTGACAATCTGTGCCTTATTATTAACACACATATGCTTACATAATGTAAATTCAAAATAAAATATCTTGAACATCAATCACAACGATTGCCCATCTTTAAGTACGTTACTCGATGTAAAATATAATATTAAACATAGTTTGATAATTTGCTAATAGCTTCCGCAAACAATCAACTGCAATAATAACAGCTATTGAATAAATGCATTCCCATGTTTTTAAAGACTTAAATACAAAACATTATTATTAATTTGCGGAGAATAGTCGATCAGAGATCATCGTATTAAAAATTGACGAACAAATTCTAGGCTTACATTGCAGGAAATGTTATGATGTCCATTCGGAATTATTAATGGTGTTTTGTAGTTTTCTTTGTGATATTGCACCACACTCTTTATTTGTGATTTTCCATACATGTATTTAATAAGTTGTATCCCTGTACTATTCAAACATACGTTCAGAATAACTGATGCACGTTGACCTTAAGCGATTTTAGGTTCAACATACAGAAACAAGTTATATTTCCGAGAGTCTTATACTATTGAAACGATGTACTGATCACACTGTGTATAGACTTGGACCAAAAAAATGCATGACACGATTTCTTCTACCAAAAGCCTTTACCATGATTGACAGCGAATAGCGATTTTTTATTTAAAATGGTCGAAGGAAAATCGAATGCAAATAAATGTGTACATGTACCAAACATTTACGCGAATCGTTCATCTGTACGATTAGCAGGACCGACCTCATGGAAAATATCTAATTTACGTAATGAAACAATACTTATGTATGCAGTTTTATATATAGCCACATGAACATGATCATATAGTTAAGTATGTATGTAAATAGCGTTTTAACGTATGGTTGTTATGTAATTAAATATGTTTTTATTCGTGTACGTATTGCAAACTCCAGATTGTGAAACTATGAATTACCATTTCAAGAACAAGTATGTATCATTACCAAAATAACATTATTTTTAGCCCGAAATCGTATAAGTGTACTTACGCCAGTGACATATGCTAAGTTCCAGATTCCTTTCACATACCCCTGCGTTCAATGATACGTACTTTAATATTTTATATTCATCACTATATCGATTAGGGATGCACAATATTTCCATTGTGTTGTCATATGTATTTGTGGTGTCAAATTAACATGCATGACAGAAACATTAATTTTTTAATAGCAATAATAATGCAAAACTGTTGGCTCCGTTTTTTTTGTTGACGTCGAAAATAGTATTTATTCTGAGCAATAACAATTATTCAACGATGTGTGATCATTCTGGAGTTTGCACATAAAATAAGTCACGTGCTTGAGTGACTTAACATTAACCTTGAAAATAATTTACTTAGGTCTTGGTAAGCATGAAAGAAGAAGTCTGGACTAATGATGGTGTTGTATTATTTAATCTTTGCAAACAAGTTCTAAGTCTATAAATTCTGAAGCAATTGAGGGAGAAAAAGGAAAAATAAAATAAAGTATGCAAATATCTTTAGTTAGTTTTTTTTAGACCATAGATCAGTAACTTCTCACCATAGGCGCTGTCGTATCTTTTTTGATAAAATAAAATTGTATTTTTACAGTCTAAAAAAGTGAACTTCTATTTCTGTACTACCCACATCGCGCTTTTGGAATTCCAAATACATAGGTCACTGCCGTAATACAAGACTATTATATGGCGATCACTGACCACTGTTTGCAAAAAGTAGGCTCATGTTTCCAAAGATTGATTTTACACTTCTCTTAAGAAATCAATTAACAAGAATACCTACGGGATATTTGACTGAAAACGGTTGAAAATAGAAGCACTATCGATGTCTGATTCCAACTCTTGTTTTGATATTGCGTATTCTGATGTGATGAGACAGATACAGATATCTAAACTGACTCTGAAATTAATGGTTTGGGAAATCGTCATTGTGTGTCATTCCCTCGATTGAAGCATAATAATGCGTTATTTCGAACCCAAAATGCAGCTTTATTATTTCATTTTGCGCATTTTGTCCATGAAGTTTAACTATTCTTATAATATACGATTTCATGCAACATAAGCTAGCTGTTTATGAATAATTCGAGGACATTTTACCTATGATATGTAAACCAAATATGGAACGGGGTCCACAAAGCTCATGAAGGAAATTTGAAGGAAATACATTTAATTAAAAAAAGTCCTCGAATTTCTAAAAAATTCATATTAAGGATTTCTTTAATTTAAATGTTCGAAATTTCAAAATATTGCTAAATAAAATAATATCGTAGCCATTTGTTTTCATATAGGATTGAACATCTTATAGAAAATTTGATCGGAATTTTCCTTTAAGAACGACATTAGTGAAAATATACTTAAAGAGATGTGTGAATACCTGACCGTGAATCCAAAGGTCAACAATAGTGAGATAAGTATTGCCCTTTTCTTTAAAGTACAGTGTAGTGTTACCACAAGAGGAAAAATGTTTATGAAATCGTATCAAAACAGCTAACTTACTTACAACAACTTGGCTTCTTTTAATTATGGTAGTTTTTTGTGTTAGAACCGTGCAATTACTTAACATAACATTAAGAACACGTATCCTTAATCTTTTTTCGGAATTTACAAAAAGTTACCAGAGGGTAAAATTGTATAAATCTTGTATGCGTAATTTCAACATGTTTCATACGTTATATAATACTAGTCTATAGCATTGATGAAAATGTTAATAATTGGACTCGTATTTTGTCGATTTATTAAAAAGTCTTTGACGTAGGTTGATATATAAATGTGTATGCCATGTTTTATTATTGTCGTTGTGCTTTAATTATTTTTCCATCGATGTAGGTAGAAACGAATATATTTGCATTTACTTGTATCATATAAACGTATTACAATAAATCTGTATTGATTTTGGGGTAACAATGGCTTATAAAAGCTCGATTAATTTTGATAAATGATTTATTATGTTCATAAATTTGATTGTACATATTATATCAAATACATCGTGAAATAGTCAATTAGGTAATTACTAATTTTCGTAAAGAAAAAATGTAGAGTTCATGTACTATGTTTATTCGATTAATGACATTTGGAATATATAAACATAAAGGTGTTCCTTAGAATCGTTTAATTCAATTTTCCACACAATTACGATTGTATGATCACTATAAACTGCCTTCATATTGCCTCAATTTTTAATTTAATGATCTTTTACTAAATGTTTAGCAAAGGTTGATATCTAGAAAAAAAACGAAGGGGTATTTTGACTTGAAGAATACGTTTCTTTATATACACGTATAAAGATGTAACGTGTGAATCGCAATATATATGTAATTATCTGACTGAGACCCGGTATCGTATTCTGATGGATGCATATATAAATGTGTTACTCACGCCGTTGAGCCAATATTCTATTCACTTGTCAAGCCAGTTTGATAACAAGAGTACAAACACATGGGTTTGGCAGCAGTGCAATAGTTGCTTTGACGTTGGCGCAATACTTACCTGGTGAAATAACATGATTCGGCAAAATGTGAGCAATCCACAGCGTCTGATTAGTTTAATTCAAGTTACTATAACATATTCGTAAGTGTAAGAAATACGAAAAATGCTTAATCGGATAGTGCTTACAGGAAAAGTGTTAGTGAAAATAACGTAGTACGGGTCACATTACATTTTTCTTATAAATTATTTATTTTTTACACAGTATCTTTGGAAGTTAAATATGAATTATAAAGACAGAATAATTATTAATTATGATGTACATCTTACATTTAATTTGTATTTAATACTGTTGGTCTTACACCAATTAAACATGATCCATGTTAAACTCAACCGACGTTTATGAACGGACATATATATGAATAACGTTTAATGCGACAATTTCATCCAAAACGCAATTTGCATTGACATTGTATGGGCTTATAAACAAAAACTATCAAGACACATCAGTTCTTCTGTTCTTGGTACAAATGGTAAGTGTTATAACAGACAATACATCTCATTAATTCTATGAATATACCTGTCACAAACACCAGCTAGTATATACAATTTTGAAGTACACAAACTAAAAGACGTATTTATAAACAATTAAACCATCACAGTCTTACCATGTTGTTAAGATCACCCCATGTCCATGGAAACGTCCATGAAAGAACGAACACACATTCGACATATTTGAGCACCACGTCTATATCCATTTTGAGCACCGTTCCGAATTATCACATAAACATGTTATGAACCGTCATACTGGAACGTATGTTGACATTTACAATGTTGTAGCTTCCTGTGACAGAGAAAGAATTTGTTAGACTAGCTTGCTTTTTTTTAACTGACTTGTTCATTCGGCACTTCATGACCCATCCCTTTTTCTAATAACTTTTCTAATTATAATACAATGTAAAATGTTTGGTCCTTATTTTATATATTTTTAATTCAGATATGCTATACCCTGATTTGCAAACTATCTATTACAAGTAAAAACATTAAGTACATAGTTCAACGATAATTTATAATTGTACTGGTAATATTTATAAGTTATAGTTCTTTCAAGATCAATAAATTTAGGAACAAATAATTAACATTATCGAGTTATTAAGTAAAAGTTCCCAACAGTAAAATCACTCAAAAACATATCAAATACGTTCGGAAAATGAAAAATGCCTGCATGAGGTCTACATTAACCATGACTGCTTTTGATCCATGGCGGTAATTCCATTCCGCTGTTACTCAATATTTGTTCATGTATCCAATCAAATTTGGTTCGTGACACATTTTTTAATGCTATTGAGTCACTTGGTTATTGTAAGCGCAGCCATGACGATAAAAATGGATGGCACACCGTCACAGTCAAGCTCTTGGAAATTCAGTAAAAAGTTGTTTTTGCTGGCCTTTGCTTAGCAATCGATAGGATTTTCTCACAGGTCTGTTTGCCTGTATCGAAAACCCATTTTGCAAGAGAAATGTCTGGTCTTTAAGTTCATTTTATGTCTGTATAAATTGTAAAATAATAACATGCATATGTACTGGATACATTGTATCTGTTATCTTTTCATATATATATATATATATCAATATAGGTATCTAGTGCACGTTAGTGCTATGCTAGTGTATTATTATATCGTAGTGTACAAGACGGATTTCGTTAAAAGTGTTTATCATTTATACTTGCCTGTCGTTAACAGTGCTTAAATTCAGAGAGATAGAAGTACATAATGCAGTGAAACTTATTTGGTAATAGCAGTTAGTTATCGATTTTCAAATGCAAAGATTTCTGAAAATTTAACGACAAAAATGAATTAAATTTTGTATTTGATTTTATACATGACTGCACCGCGTTAGACAGCTTATTTACTTGTCAAGAAGACAGCAAAACAATACCAAAAATTACAAATACTAGCAAACATGTTAACAATCTCCGCTTGCACTACCGCGCTAAAAATCTGCATTCGTAGCCAATTGTTTAGTGTCTGTGCTATATTAAATTTAAACAAAATCTCATATAACACACCTATACCCAGTCTCTAGTATACATGAAATCCGTGTTTTCAAATATTTCCAGATAACTTTGCTAGTCCGAATAATCATGGGATCTTTCTCTAACGAAATTAATCTCGTATGCATGTACAGAACTCGTGTTGTTAATATCAGTGTTGTATTGAAAATCAATAGTTACATCAGGACCAACGAACATATCGCCCGCCTAGCTGCATTGACACCAGCAATCAACATTTTTGAGTAGCTCGATATTGTTCGCGAATCAATTGTTTTCATGACTATTGTTCCATTTAAATGGTCTTTAATACAAGTAGTCTCTTGAAATGATCTTCAAGTCATATTACTATATAAAGTACCCAGTGCATGTTCTCCCGTTGCAAATACACTTATACATTGGACATGTATACCTCTGATATAGCAATCGTATAGCAAATATAGCAATATAGCAAACGTTTGGTAACCTGAACAAACCACCGGTAAAGACAAAACGACTGCAAGGTAACACCCCTTGAAATGTCATTAGCATAATCCATCATAACTTGACGCATGTGGTTCAAAATAAATAAAATTCTCATTTGCATATCATATAATACATTCACATATCCTCGTATTGTCAAGTATCCAATGAATCCCTCTGACATATACATTTTTTATATAAACATAACAAGCATCCGTATGGTTGTCGTTCATTAGCTACCTTAGCGCTGACATTATTTAACAGGCGAAATAAATTATGATGCGATATGTGAGAATTTCCAGATAGTCTCGTTTATAATTTCACTGCATATTTCAAGTGTGAAAGTCAATTAACACTTAATCCCTCGAAATTCTTGATTGTATCGTTTGGGTTAAAAATGTGTTAGTAATACAAGGTCCCGTTTTCTTTTTTATATAGGAACTACTAAATAGACTAAATGTCTATCGATTTTTGGAGCGACATTTTAAATATTGGCTTTAACGATCTGTATTACAACAGTATATTCTTATGCCGTAGTATTAACGATATTGGAATACATACGATTAAAAATAACATGGTGTAACGTCCAAAGCACATGTTGAATATATTATTATAAAGTGTTCTAAAAGTATATTACCCGAGGATGATACCTTAAATGAATATTTTTCTCATTTGATCGTGGGATATGACCGCCGTTTGTTCGTGAGTTTATTGAAATTGTAACGTATGGACTTTTCAAAAGGCATGATAAGATCAGTTAAAATATTATAATTGTAAGGCAAAGCGATATTTTTAATCACGAAGCCGTGGCGTACTGAATATGGTGACCGCCTAGCGACTGGGAGGTCACAGGTTCGACCCCTACTGCGGGAGCGTTCTTTAGATCTCCCCCAAAGACACCAAGTACTGGTTCTAGTCCCAGTAAACGGACTCGAGAGCGTTTCAAATAAGCCGTCTATTATTAGGCCTACCTACGAAACATGTTCAGTTTTCAACACGGTTGACATTGACGATATAACCAGACTTATGTTATACACGTAAACAGAAAGTGTTCTCTTTCATCGGAATGTTTTTATCAGTAACACGTCAATTGAGAATGGTCATCAGTTGACGTTTATTTAACAAGATGTCTATTACACTTGGCTCTATTTATTAATAATTTGTTTTCATCAATACGTCCACCATCAGCTATACATTGTGCTACTTAATAAATTGAAATAAATGACCGACTTAATTGATCTAAGGTTGATAGATAGATCTATTTTGAGACAAATAGGGCAGCCTGTATAGATTTATTAGATTGTATCTTTATTATATTCCGTTGTATGTTTGTGAACCTAGATGCAAAATAACGAAACGTATTAATCGGCCACAGCAAATTAATTCATTAATACTTTCTTACTGTACATACATACGTCGTTATTACAATCAATTAAATACCTGCAACGAATAAGATGTTAGCATATACTAATTTAAAAACATTGAAGTTAGCATCGCATTCGATGTTAACTGGCACTGTTCGACATTTATCATTTGCGCTATACGCCAACAAAATACATAGAAGTTTCGTTTTAGAATCTATATGTATGTGTTTTATTTTAGGAAATTCTCTAAAGAAGCCAGATGCATGTGATTCCTATGGATGCCACTATGCACAACTCATTTAAGCGTAGAATGTCAAAATAATTCTTCTAACAACAAGCAAGATTTAATAGCAAAAGTACAAACAAATGTCTGGCTGCAGGTCGTTTTTGTTTTCCTTCATGCTGACGCAATGCTTACCTGGTGGAATATGATTATTCAGCGATATGTGTATCTTAATTATTGAGAAGATACAGTAAATATATTTTGCATGGTAGTATTTAAAGAAAAATTCGAACATGAATCAAGTGTTAGTTTGAACTAGAAATACATTCGCTCGAAATTAAATCTAGGCAACATTGAATTACCTCAAAGAGCAACAACGTTTGTTAAAAAATATTCTTAAAAACATTCAATATATAACGAATTTATTGTTTAAAGTAAGTAAATATTTTACATTGACGAAATATTACATATTAATAAATAGCGACAATTAACTGTTTACTGTCGCTTAAATGAAATATCCAGTATTTACATGATCATGCGTCGTGTTCATATTACATTAAAACATACCAATTTTTTTTTCCAAAAGTCAAGTGTTTATGTAACAGAGTGTTTCTTTTTATTGACTGTTTGAGTGTATATGAATAAAGGTGTTATTAAATGTGGCTTCATGCATAGTATACAAAATATTGGTGTGTATACAAGAAACTGCAGACTTTATTTGTCTATTTAAATTAAAAGATCAACTATTACGTTGTTAGTGTTCTTAGACTGTAATACATTTCTGTTGTTTTTTTTAAACTAAATACCATTTGATGTGCACACTATTTCTGTATAATTTAAAGTTTCTTCTCTGTTCATGTGAGGTATCGAATCGTTTACGTCTGTTTAATGTATCTGGTACGTTTTTATATTAAAATATATTAATGATTTGATAGAGAGAAAATCCATGAGATTCCTAAATTGATGCCGAAACAAAAGTGCGTAACCCACTGTTGAACCCACATTTAATCCGTCTGACAAGCCAGATGTGATACCAGGAGATATGTCTTTGACTCTCAAGTTATATTTACCTGTTGAAATAACATTCGTCAGCAAAATGTGAGCGATTCCTGAGCGTCTTGTTAATTTAGAACAGAGAGTTAATATAACACATGTGTGAGTGCTTTAAACGCTAGAAATAATTAACTCGATAGTGTTATTGGAAATGGATTAGTGCAACAACGAAGTTAAAATTTTCTTATAAATTAACTTACATTAAATTAATTTTGAATGCTATTGAGACACAATGTTGGTGTAAGCACCGGTAATAAACATTAAAAATGGATGACATACAGTTACAGTCAAGCTGTTGGAACTGTTGTACATTGTTTGCGCTTACATTTGCTTAAAAAAACAAAAGGATTTTCACCCACTACTATCTCCTGTATCAAAAAGTCATAATGCAAGAGGAATGACTGTTGTACAATACGTTCGTTACATGTGTATTTGCAAAAAAAAGATTTTTTTAAAACGCAAATTATGCAATATGATCTTTTGTTTATTGAACATATATAATATGTGCATTTGTTCTTACAAATTAACTACGTTCACTTTTAAACACATTCATCAGAATTTTATGAAGAAAATATAACGGCTGATTATATTTAAATAAATCTAAACTTGTATTTTACATTTAATATGTATTTAAAACCGTTAATGTAAAACGAAGTAACGAAGTTACATCGCAGTTCTTTTGCTCGATACACGAAATATTAATTCAATGCAACAATCATCGTTTGTATTTGCATTGAATGTATCCTTTATCTAATATACATGTGCTACTATTTGGGCAATATGTTCATAATATATAAGAAAATAGTTATGAACAAAGTACCATTGGCATCCATACCATGTTATGGAGATCACACAGTATGCATGAGAAATCACTTGACACGAGGAACGACCATTCAAACCATTTTAGCACCACTTCTATATCCATTGTTAAGCACCCATTCGAATTATCACACACATACCATGCACTGTCATACTGTAATATGTGTAGACAATTATAATGTTCGTAACTGCATGTGCCAGAGAAGTAATGTTCGAGCGTAACACGTTCTCACTGCACTAAGTGTGGGTTTGGTTTTCAATTCATGTCACTTGCTTGTCTATTAAGCAAAACAAGCTATGGTTTTGGTTTGGTTAGGAGTTCTCAAACTCTGTTGGAATGTAAGAGGTTTGTTCCGTTTTTATTTTCATTTTCAGATAATGTTTGCACGGTATTGCGAAATTATTGCTGAAGCTATATTAGTTTGTTGTTAATGTTGAAAGGTCTTGAGTTTATTATATCATTGTAAATACTCCAAATAATTGTGTAACTTTAAATCATTATTACGAATGAGTACAATATTTTCAATACATAAAAATATATTCGGCATTAATTTGCATGTTACAATACTATTAGTTATATTATTAAACATGATTGTTATAGATAAAGTATGTTAATTTCAGAAAGTTTCCACTGTTTTACGTTTGGTAATATTGCACCATGTTTGTTTACAATATCCAAACAAATTATTGCGTGACACATTTTCAATGGTATTGAGACACTAGGTTTGTGTTAGCACCGGTAATAAACATTAAAAATGGATGACATACATTTACAGCCAAGCTGTTGGAACTGTTGTACATTGTTTACGCTTACATTTGCTTAGAAATCAATAGGATTTTCTTTCTCCCACTACTGTTTGCCTGTATCAAAAGTCATTATGCAAGAGTAATGAGGGTTGTTTAATACGTTCGCAACATGTGTATTTAGATAAAAATCAATTATTCAAACGCATATTAAGGGATATTACTTTTTATTTATTGAACATTATATTCTTGCACATACTATTCTTTCATAATGATAATCGACGTGTAATATATCATATTTAATAAAATGTTCAAGCTGTACATATGTTCTTGTGCGTTCCCAATTCGTTAGCCAGGTTAATAA
The DNA here is from genome assembly GCF_020536995.1 of Dreissena polymorpha. Taxonomy (NCBI): domain Eukaryota; kingdom Metazoa; phylum Mollusca; class Bivalvia; order Myida; family Dreissenidae; genus Dreissena; species Dreissena polymorpha. Next base: position 32,620,661 of record NC_068360.1, read on the forward strand.
CAAGTAATAAAGACAATACATGCTACACGCAAAAGACATTACAGGTTGTCAATATCGTATATTTGTATAATTTCTGTTTTTGCTACGTTGATAAATAGACATATATGATAACGTGTCATAGTTAAACAACATTTAATACTACAAACGTATTAGGCCAGTTACTCGTGCAATCCGTTTTCTATTTATTCCATGATTACTTAACACATCCAATAATTATTTGAACGTACATAATCATCACGAATGTTCTGATCTCTTCTGTATGGTATTATTGTAAATCGATAGTAACCTTAGGACAAACGAACATATTGGTCTCTAAAATGAAACAAGCAAACGACATTTGAAATTATATTACAGCTGCTTTATTACATTTAACAGCTCGAAATAGTTAGCGCTGAAACAGCAATGTTCTCTTTACGGTATTTTTATGACCTCTTATTCGAGAGGTCTAGATGGATTCAGCTTAAGTTTATATTAGAGAAAAGAAGTTCCAAGTGCTTTCACATTTAACATTAACAATATATCATACACGCTCTCTCTGTTCATATTAATTTATATCACATAAACTTAACTAGTTGCACGGGCTTTGTTTTGAACATAGAACCTTAGAAACAATATTTAAGCCCCCAAAATAATCTCATTAGACAATGATTGGATGCATATGTATTACCAATTGCAAAGTGTATTTCGACAAGCTATTTACATTTTTAATTGAATTCAACTATTATCTAATGGCTATGTACGTTTTATGTTTGGTATACACAATGTTATATACTATCACAGTGGAAACCGGCTAAATAATAACCTCGGCGTTGTAACACTCACACTTAAAAGTACAAAAGTGCAATAAAAGGTAGTATATAATATATTTCTAATATACAAATAAAAACAAAAATAAAAATGAAATATGATAATTGCCATTAGAAGCTTACCATGTTATCGAGATAAGCCAAGACCAATGGAAATGAACATGACACGATGAACACTAATTTAACCCACAAGGGCACCACGTCTATATCCATTGTTAAGTACAGTTCAGAATTTAAACATAGGTAGAACTATCAACTGTCTTTGGCACCGTATGCAGACATTTAAAGCGTTGTTAACTTCATGCAGTACTCCATATGAGTGGTGTGCGGCCCCAATTCGCTTTTACTGCGTTCTTTTGGCATTCCATGTCCCTTATGTGTCATATTCTGCAGCAGATTTGTTTGTGGTTTCCGTACATTTGTGCAGTTTTAAAAACTGTACTTGTACTAAGTTTGTATTGTATTTTAATATTCAGCTCGTGTTTACTGTATCATGTGCTGCAAACTAAATGAGGTAGCGGATTCCAAAACACACAGTTTAAGCTTTAAGTGAATGAAATGTGTATGCATACATGATTTAGAACTAACATTTACATAAATAATGACTGTTTTCGATTAAGCACCTTAATCCCAAAAATGTGGTGTCCATATATTCAATCAAGTAGTTACTATACTTATTTGAACTTACTGAGTTACTGGCTATATGCTTATGTAAGCACAGTTGAACATGAATTTAACAAAATGCATTAAATATGTTTAAATGCAATTCATTTTCCCAGCATGCGCATAGAAACCTATTTTATTTTACACACGGCTGTTGTCTAAATCGAAATTACAAAAGCGTTGCCTGATGTTAAAGATGTTAGTGTTTTATGCCGCTTTATATTGAAATTTGGAAAATTATTGACACGCACACGCAGAGGCTATTATATAAATATAGATACTTAGAACATTAGATAGCTGCTTTACATATTCTATAAACAGTAATAAGAACTCAAAGCTTAGTATCAAATGGGCTTATACGAAGATTTCAGAAATAAACTTGCGTTTAATTTGCAACATCATATTCTTTACAACCTTTATGTTTGTCATTTTGAATCATAGAAAATATCTAAATAAAAATGAGATTCAATTTTAATTAAGTATAACAAATATAACAAACGTTTAATACCAAATCAATTATTATTTATACTCGTTCTTCTTAAGTCCTAAAATAATCCGTGCATGTTATTCCTAAATTACTGCTTAAATCCGAAAAATAATGTAATCTGTTTTCAATTCATATATATGTATTCATAGAAGTTGTATGTTTCTATATTGTGCATTTATTGTAAATCGATAGTTACATCAGAGCCAACGAACAGGAGACCGCTTCAATAAACATCGTAGTAAACATTAACGATGCGATACATTTTTCGAAGATACATAATTGAATAAAGTCCATATCATATGATTATAAATTTTCAGTACTTAATTGATTACATTGACATCTCAAGCGCCGTATATATTTGACGAGCATGGCGAGCTAGTTCGTCTACTTATAAAGATTACAAAATTCTCTCGTAAGTTAAAATTGTCGTACGATCGTATGAAACAGCTCCCAGATTGATCGCCTTAGCTGAAATGAAACCAACTATCAACGTTTGCAATTTATAACAGCTGCTTCATTTGAACTTGTAATCAACTCGATTTATTTGCTTTAAATTGCCCCTTAATTGAATAGACTTCTTAAATCTATTAACATCTTTCATCTAAACGGAAACCAGTGTCAGATGATTTAATATAAAACATATCGTGTCTAGGGCAAACGTGATCTCGGTGTACGTAATCAAAGTAGTAAAACACGTTCTGGAATGGCTGAATCGGCACTTCTAAAAATCTGTTTTAATAATGTATATGAACATTAATAAACGCAGTACACACCTAGAGTCGCTTGAAACAAAAAGCAAGTTATCAACCGGAACATACAAATCTGGTGTCCATAACTTAAAAAATGTACTTAGTTTTATATGTTCAAAGTATACATTTTCTAACAAACTTTAAATTACAATCAGCGTGTCAAATTCATTTGCTCATGTAGGCAATATATTATTAACCCATATATATAGGCGACTTTTCCGTGTAAGATACACTCTCCTAATTTAGACTAGTTTTCATATTTAATCAGATCATACGACTTAAAGTATACATCAGTACAACTATGTAATTATATTAAAAATATATAGGTACGATACACATTAACGCATGCACTTACGCGTATAAAAACCATTACTCGAGAAATCTAGTCTGCTACATTCCAGTATGTAGAGTGCACACCCAAACAGCTTATAAACATAACATTCATAATCTGGGTCTGTAAGCAGGTAAAACGATAGTGTGCACGGTAACAGATAATCAGATCTGTTTTGGCAAAATTCTAAAACAGTATGCGTCATTTAAAATACAAATCACGTTTTAAATGTTAAAATCTATTTTAATTAAAAGTACTTCAAATATAACCACTATTTGACAAGTGTGTGGAAACGCATAAGTTATCGTTTACGGTTTAACCGAACGTTGTTCTTTTTTTATTACAAATCTGTTTAGTTTACATAAATTGATTAAAAAGAACCCGATGCATGCAATTCCAATTGACGCAGATACGAACGTATAAATCCACGAATCTTCACTTTCTCATTCATTTTCGTCTGATCTTAAATTCATGGATTGTTTAAGATGTTTGATATAATACTTCAGACTTGAACGTTTGGTGGAAATTCGATATTGTAGGTTAGAGAACCCATGGACAAGTCACGAAATGTATTGTCCTGTGACGAATTTTGGTGTCTAAGTAAAACCGTCTGAAAAGCAACATTTGATAACAAAACAACGTACAGTACCTTTATCAGAAGTGCAAGGGTTTCCTTGACGCTGACGAAATATTAACTGGGTAAAAACATTTCCAGTGATATTCCACAGAAAATATTCACCATCAAGAATGAATAAAAGCAAATAATAGAAATATTTAACGTAAGCGTATGACAAAGACATGGGTTTGTTCGAAGAATGTTTTTTTCTCAGAGATTTCATATGTTCTTTTTATCAAAATCTTCGGAAAATTGACCAAGCAAAAAACAACAAAAATTATTATATGTTTTTGAGTTAGTCAAGATTAATTTGCATTTCACAGAACAAAGCATATAAGAATAGCTTATTTTGACTTTTGATCATATAAAGCTCATCGCCGCCATTTACACGAATATACAATAACAGCATGTGTTTGAATTAAATACAAAACACATATAACCTCAAAGAAAGATACATTACATAAACAAGTAATCCATACGTTTCCGTAAGAATACATAGTGTCCACATTCAGAATTTAACAATATTAAAGCGAAACAGCATACATCTAGCATATAATATAGGAATTATGAAACTCCAAACTCATTATGTGGAGAGAAAACGTTGCTAATTAGTTTGATATTTATGGAAAATTGCCAATTACAGATGAAATACTGAAAGTCAGTCGATGCCAATGCTATATTTGTAATTTAAGACGACTGTTTTTGAATTGAAATCCAGTACGTTTATTAAATATACTGAGTATACATAGTTGTTTTTCAATATAAAACACTGTTTTTAATATCAAATCAGGTGGTTACGTGACATAGTTTGGAATACTATTTAGTAATTACATTGTTGAAAGCGATGGGCATACAAATTAAAAATTGATGGCAAAGCTGTTGGAAAGTGTAATTGTTTTCCCGGCTGTGCTTAGCAATCAATAGGATTTCACACACTGCTGTAGTTTTCGTTATTCAGATGACAATAAGCAAGCGCATTTCTTGACTGCGTTTTCAGGAGTCACATTCAAGTAGGTGTAGATAAGGAAATAAAATCATTCATACACACATTATTTGCTATAAATATAGGCGATTTATACAATTTAAATCAAGTTTAAAAGCTTACTTCCGAACAACGCTGCCATCTTGCTCCAACCGCATGACAGACACCTGTATGCACTGATCTCGTAATTTGTTCTTAGTATTTCATGTTTATCGATAGTTACATCAGAACAAACGAACATATTAGTCGCTTGAGCTGAAATCATGCCAGCGATCAATTTATGCAGCTGCTTTTTACATTTTTTGAAATAGCTAGTTGCAATTAACGATTTTTTTTAAGGTTTAATTAACCATTTTATAATTTTACTAGTCCTGAAGTTCAAGAGATCTGTTGGATTCATCTTCACATTTCTACTATAAATCTGAAGTTATAGATGATATGAAATAAAAAAATGCTTTGCAGAAATAATATTAACACGTGTTTATGCTTCCGACTATGAAAATATTGCATTCACTGAACACAATAAAATTAAAGTCGATAATGTAAAAACGTATTAAATGTTAACTTATTACACATCAACTGTAGGGTATGAGTACAGGATTTCTCCGCAAGTGTGATCAAAACAAAAGGGGCTGTATGCCACACGACAAGTATATAACGAAATATTTCAAGTTTTATCTCCCTTTATAATGATAGGATGTAGAGAAGTGTCTCAGAACATTGCTGTTTGATTCATTATAATAAACTTCAGAGTTGTTGCACAAATACTGCATTAGCACTTTATACAAACATCTAATTTGAATTAATGTATTTTTACAATTTTTTCATCGAAAATAAATGAAACATTACCACAATAACAATAATCTTGTTTTGTTCATGTTTATTTACATTTAAGGTCAATAGCTCATACAAATATATGGCACATAAGACATAGAATATATCACATAGAATATATCACAGATTTCAAAGAATTAAGACTAGGCTGATTAGTAATTTTTACAGTTTAAGAGCATCAAAGAAAACGCTTTTACTGTATGCATACTTAAAACAAAAGGAAAGTTTTGTAACTGAAGTAGGTTTATATGAGCATGAATGCTAAGGACCTATGGATAACCCTTTAAGCTGAAAGCTTATTTCCAAAGAGATCCATAAAACACACACTGAAAAGCAAAGTGAATCATAACCATATGAACAAAAGAAACATTAACAATTAACAATTAAGATTTTGGTACAAAACGGGATTATTAAAAGTATGCGTTCATCTTAAAGGGGCCTTTTTACAGATGTTGGCATATTCTGAAGTGTATCATAAAATGCTTTATATTGATAAATGTAAACATTGGATCTAAGAAGCTCCAGTAAAAAATCAATAATAAAATTTTAAAAAGAAAAAAAAAGTAAACCTCTGTAGGGCTCGAACCAGTGACCCCTGGAGTCTTGTAGTAAAAACCAATTAGACCGCTTGGCCATCCTGCCAAGTATGTATAACGAACGTATTTAATAATATATAAGCAATCTTCGTAGTTTCACAAAATTAAACGACAACAACAGAACTCTCCAAATTATTCAATCGTTTCGCGTTGCAACGCTTTATAATTTTCAGGTTTATAAATCGTCAACAGATGTATATAATGGATTTATTAGAACGTGGTAAATGTTCAGGTTTACTGTTTCCTCACAAATATCATAACTAATACGAAAATTGGCGAATCTGAAACAACTTTTTTTCAATTTTGTCAGTTTGCCAAAATGTGAAAAGGCCCCTTCAATATGCATAATATCGCAATTTAACATTGTTATCATAGATTATTATTGCAACATAGTATTAGTAAAATAAAAAGTCACATTTACTGTGTGATACTTGTTGTTTTAAGAAGGTGCTATTTCACTAATTGTTTGAACCTAACAATATTGTTTACACCTTTAATATTGTCAGGGAGAGAGTTTCAGTCTCATTATTATGGACAAAAGGTAAAATTAAATTAAATCACTTGGTTGCTCTAGAGCTATTAACAAAGTTTTCCCTAAGATATGAAGGACATGTCTTATAATAGACTTTATGCATGTGATTAAGCCTTAGCTGTTTAGTACTATTTATCTTATGACCATTACAAGTGATTTTTGTAGACCCTTGCTAACTTAAATTTCGTTTTGGGCCGAAAAGAATATATTCAATTTTGCCCAAGTGCAAGGATAACTTATTATATACCAGCTTTTTAAAGCATTACCAAGTTTGGTATACAATCAGGATCCTTATGGCTAAACAATATTGTGCTGTCATCAGCGTACAATATAAGTTTACAATCAGTATTAATGCTAGTGACTTTGTCATTATCGTAACATAAAAAAGCAGAGGGCCCAGTATACTACCCTGGGGCACCCCACAAGTGACTGGAAGAGGGGTTGAAGTTGTTCTACCTATGTTAACTATTTGGCTTCTAGCCGTCAGGTATGACTTAAACCATGGAATTGACCGAACACCCATTAACTCTAGCTTCCCGAATAGAAAGGCGTGACTGAGAGTTACGAATGCCTTCCGGAGGTTTAGCATTATCATCCCTATGTACAGGCCTTTAGAAGTATTCATTTTAATAGTATCAAGGATATTAATTAGACAACAATCAGTAGAGTATGATTTTCTAAAACCTGATTGGTGATCATACATAATATTATTTGTAACCAAGTAAGATTCAAGTTGAGTATATACAGCCCTCTCTAGAATTTTTGAAACAATACTTAAAATACTCACTGGCCTATAATTACCTACATCCACGGTTCTGCCTTTCTTATGTTAAGGTTTAACCCTAGCTTGTTTAAAATTATCAGGGAGAATACCTTCAGCAATAGGTGAATTTATTATAAAAGTAATGGGGATCTTTGAAACTTCTGCACCATCACTCAAAAGGCTAGCGGGCATGTCGTCTTAACCAGTACTTTAACTGACATTCAGACTGCTCAGAGCACACATTTCTCTGAAACATGCTTCAAATGCATTTCTCTATTGTCTGGATATTTATCCTTATAAAATTGAGTCAAATAATCAGAGTCTAGGTCAAATTTATGTTTTTAGCCTGGACGCTTTTTTACTAGAACTGATGCAATACTAGTAAAAAATTCATTTACATAGTTACAATCTTTAACAATATCATGACAAATTTCATTATGTACATATAATACAATATTTTTAAAATGTATTTTAGTATTTTTGTACCCAAGAGATTTCAAAATTTGCCAGAGTTTCTTTGGTTCAAATTTATTCTTTTCTATTTAAGTTGAGAAATATTTAGACTTAGCAGGCTTTATGTTTCTTTGTACTAAGTTTCTGTATTTAAAAAATTGCTTATAGTCATCCCTGTTACCATACTAAGTCTTTTTAAATTTATGTAGGTAAGAATCACGTGACTAAATATCCTCTAAGACTTATGAATATAGCCCTGGCTCAGACTTAGACTCTAAACGTACTTCCTTAACAGGCGCAACAGTATCATATATATTTAAGGAAGTCTGCTTAAATGAGTTCCAAGAAAAATTTACATCATTGGCTATAGGCTCCAGTCAGCCAAAAGTAATTTCTGTAAGAGAATATCTTTAGTATAATTCTTAAGAGATCTTATTTTCATAGTTTTATGTGCAAAACTTCTGATTTTTTAACTCTTCCTAGTGCAAAAAGTAAGCATGTGGTCGCTAAGACCCACATGTATGACACCATACTGGGAAATCTTATCTTTATTGTTACATAAATATGATCTAAAAAACTAGAACAAGTAAGACCAATCCTTGTAGGTTCATTTATGATCTGAACAAGGTCAAACAATCTTTAAAAATATTACACTATTCTTTAAAAAGTGAACTACATAATTATATTGGTATTATCAAAAATGTAAGTTTCACAGTCTTACCTTACGTGGTTCAATACATTTCCAAGTTTGACATTGACATCAATTTAACCAGGTGGTCTATAAACAGTTCCAATATATATAAATAGGTTTAAGTCTTGGTAATAAAAAATCAACTGATAAAAAATCAACACCATCAGTATGTAGATCAAGACTGGTGTTAAATGCAGATTCATCTCTGATGTAAACACACACGCCACCTCCTTGTCTGTTTCTGCGAATAATGGTATAGTTCGGTATATGGACTCCTCTGTCTGTGATAGAGCTATCGTGCCACGATTCCGTAATTGAAATGATAGATGCTTTAGTTTTCTGAGCAATAATGCTCAGTTTAGGAATTTTCGGTAGTAAGGATCTTGCCTTTACATGAATGAAATGAAGGCCTTTACTAGCGAAACATTGTAAGTGAATATTCTCTGCTGTAGTTGGATTTATAACGTAAGTGTTATTATTCGAAGAATCAAAATTATTGTCTACGTCTTCTTTATTGGAATTTGCAAAAGGAAGTTTCGACGCTGTGCAGCCATTGCAGATGGAATTTACTTCAACTAAGTTCACACACATTTGTTCGTGCAATTCTCTGGATACAAAACCGGTACACTCAATGTGAGTTCATTTATGACACTGATCACAATCTATAGCTTTACTGGAATTGATTACTCCTCTTCCACAAAACGTTCATAGATTTTTGGTTTGTCTCCCTTTCCTAGTATTGGACGTAGTACTTTTAGATGGACCTGGATTACTTTGTATGTCTCCACTACGTAATAGACATAATACTATTATAGTTCTATATATAGTTCTTGAATAATGTCTATCTTTACGAAGACTGAAGAATTTCCACCCGAAATTACAACCGGGTACGATCTGATAAGGTACGAATAATTCGTAAGTATGCAAATGTAATTTTATGTGCGGGTTTCAACGTTTACAATATTCTCCGATGGATCTATAAATCGTTTTCTGTTACTTTGTGTATAAAACTTGTTAAAACTGTTAAACGAGTTTATTAAAAACCATAAAAATATTGCGGACGTTATCCCGTGTTGACCCGCCATCTTAGGTTAATAACATGTGACTGTTATATAGTTGAGATTAGTTCGACAATCGGAAACGTGCATGATTTATTTTAGACAAGACTACGATTTCCTAAAACGATCGGATTTTGGTCGCTTAAGAAACACAAATCATTAATATATAAAAAAATTTATTTATGCCCCGGTAGGGTGGCATTTAGCAGTTGAAATGTCAGTCGGTCTGTCTGTCTGTCTGTCTGTCTGTCTGTCTGTCTGTCTGTCTGTCCGTCTGTCCGTCCGTCTGTCTGTCTGTCTGTCTGTCTGTCTGTCTGTCTGTCTGCCTGCCTGTCTGTCTGTCTGTCTGTCTATCTGTCTGTCTGTCTGTCTGTCTGTCCGTGCGTCGGTCCGATAACTTTAATATTGGCCATAACTTTTTCAATATTGAAGATAGCAACTTGATATGCATGTGTATCTCATGGAGCTGCACATTTTGAGTGGTGAAAAGTCAAGGTCAATGTCATCCTTCAAGGTCAAAGGTCAAAAAACAAAAAGTAACAAGCTTTAAAGGGAGATAATGTCTTTTATATCATTTGGTAGGTACAGATCAAAAGGAAAGTAATATTTTTTAAAGGGATATAACTTTTTTTTTTTAATTCAAAGCGGCGCAGTAGGGGGCATTGTGTTTCTGACAAACACATCTCTTGTTTTTTATTATTGTTTTTAACCTAAATGTTATATTTGAATTTCACATGTTCTTTCGTAGAAGTATGTATATTAATTGTGATTTCTTACACAGTGAATCATAAACGATTATTCATTAACAACAAAAACGGTAGACGCCTGCATATGTTCTCTATGTTCGAGCTCTAAATCTTGAAAAATAAGTTACGTTTAGTTCACTGAAAACTTTGTTGTTGAAGATTATGTTTATTTTTGAAAGCGCTCGATGCGAAAGGGTATACTTTATACTTAATACTTTATATACACCTACTTAATAGGTGTTCTTAATGCGTAAAGCGAACTTTTACCTGGTGAGTTATGACATAAAGCGCTACAAATGTCTTTTTATTAATACTTTATTAATATTATAGGGCATATACGAAAGGGGCCACTGCAGCAGGTTGCTAATATACAGTGCATACTACCGTTGTTTTGGTTGGGTAATATGGTTAATCTAGGCCTAAAAGCTACATTCTAAAGTCAAGCAATTGTGCACGGGTCGTGACGGATAGGTCAGCATAAATAGTGCATGGTCGTCGCGGGAACGTCAGCATATTCGTAGCCTAATACTACAATCCCTCGTAGAATTTAAGGCGTGCACGAAGCGGAAGGCACTAACAATACTTGAAGTAAGCATGTTTACTTAAATGTATTACACAATGTTATTTATCATGAATTAATAATTACGACAATTTGCAGTGTGATTTATATTTGTTCGTGATTTGTTACTTGTTTGAATAGATACCAAATATGTTTTAAGGCGTTAACTTTTTTATAAATCCACAAATATATGTATGGTAAATATGTAGCTTACAACCTTGGGTATCGAACGAACAGATCGTTTTTAATGCATTTACCTTCATTTAACAGATCTCATCATGGCATTTTTGTGGTGTTTGCCTCGATCCTTGCTTTAATTGGTAAGACACGTTCTTTTATTCGCATCATTTTTAATGTAATTTTAAATGTGCCTGAAAAGTTAACATTTCAAATTTATGACTTTTATAATTAATAATATAGCACGATTGTGTTATCCCCGTCTTTCTCTTTCTATCAAAAACATTATTTCCATATATGTATTTATATGTCGATATGTGAAGTTGAGGATGGCCGGGTCCTATATTTTGGTGTCCGGGACATTGATTTTTTTCAACTTAACCGTGGACAACCATTATAATAAACAAAATGTTTTAAATGTTTTCATAGTTTCTTTAAATAATATATTTGATTTCAAGCAGGTAATCAGAATGCTTTGTTTAGGAAAATATTTGAGTTTGATAGGATAATTAAAACGCACTCAAAGCCAAAATAGATCTATTTTTTTAAACAAACAACACAACAGACATAGCTAGGAATTATTATTATGTCAAATGTCTATGGTCAGATCCAAGCGTTAAATGGGTAAAAGAGAATAGCTTGTTTTAAATTGTAGTTTTTTATGTCAATATAGTTTGCTTACACGTCTGTGTAATGTTGTAAACTTGTGTAAGTTAAATTCAGATGATAGTGAAAACCAGCAACAGAAACATAAAGAACAATCCCTTGATTATTTTGGTTATAATTGCAAACAGTTACATATATACCATTCCAATATTGATCCAACTTAAAAATACACTGACACAGGTACAAACCATCTAAGCATTAAACAGTGAGTTGTCTTTTTTTAATTATTTGTAAGATCTTTTAAGTAATAAATGCATTTCGTGATGACGTTAGTTTGGCAAAATGAGTTTACCCAACAGACAAGCTATATTTTATATTTAATTGTCCGAGATGAGGTAAGATTATTTAAGAGTTTGACATCCCTGGCGAAAAAAGTGAAATAATCAAGTTTTATTTCGTGTAATAGTCCTATCCAATGTCAGTTTCACACGCAAGCCATTCGTATACTCTAGCTTATAGAGTGGAGTCATGAAATTCCCGCTTTCTCACGGTAAATCAGCGTTAACAAAGCTGTAATCAGTGGGTATATTATATATGATACCATCGGTGCACCCGATTGAAAAGGTTTGATAATAGCAATTATGCAATGCAATTGTAACCATAAACATGAAGCTGTGTTGTGATTTCTGCGTTACAAATTGCACCAGTAAAGTGGCATCTTTGATGAAATTATTACAAATAACATGACATTTTGAAAGAGCAAAAACGACGTTAGCTGGTCAACATTTCAACAAATAATTATAATCTTCATTCAATTGATATTCCTTAACACGTTAGTTTGACGAACAAATAAATAAATATATAAAATAAAGATGATCTACACTGTGTACTAGAATCCTGCTGTGGTGATCACTGATCAGTCCAATACCCGCACTACATGATATTGCTCCTGTACAAAGAACATCCTTTTACAGCCCTTAATTACTGATTGCGTTTATTGCTAATTTGCTCATTGAAAATTCACCACCTATTTTATAACATAAACATTTTATAATAAATGTTGTTTAATTAACAATAATTCAATAAATACTTTTAACAGAATCATGTCACTAAGGTCTATTTATCTAGTTTAATATTTTATTAGATATATTTAAGATTTAATAAATATTTTAAAAATTAATAGTAAAATATATAAACAGTAACATGTCTCAGTGTTGCATTGCATAACAATGGAAAATTTAATTAATTATTAAGTAATCAGTGTTTAATAAATAATAATAATAATAATAAATAATAGCAATAATAATAATATTAATAATATACAATGTAAAATCATTGAGTCTTTTTTATTTAAATTTTTTTACAATTTTTTTACTAGTTCACTGATCGTTTAGTAGGTTAATCGGTTATTCGGTGAACTTGTTGCATACCTAATTGTATGTGATTTGGTTAACCCGGCCCTAATAAATATTCCGTTTAATTCCGTATAAAATTGTAGCGTATTATGAATAATAACAATAATATCATCCATACTTAATATAGATATTGCAAGAGACTTTACTAGAATGGTCAAAAATGGTCCTTCAAAGAAAGCCTTTTGGAAACAGCGACCAGAAACTGACATGGCATTTTTGTAGTGAAATACTCTAAACCCATTTTTCTTTCGATGTTGGTGTATGTATTATTAGAAGTGAAATGCAAAATGTGAGGATTTTACAACCGAAACCGCAAAAGAATGCGAATGAGTTATATTTTGATTATATTACCGCAATGTTTGCTACTGTTGTAGGTCAGACAAAGGCCAATACACCGGAGCGGATGGCTCCAGAATGGGATATGGAGCCGCATATACCGGTAAATACTTGTATAAATTTGAGTCGTGTTCTGAGAAAACTGGGCATAATTCACGTGCGTAAAGTGCCGTCACAGATTAGCCCATGCAGTCCGCACAGGTTAATCAGGGACGACACATTCCGCTTTTATGACATATTTCGTTTAAAAAGTCTTTTCTATGCATAAATCCAATTTAGGCGGAAAGTGTCGTCCCTGATTAGTTTGTGCGGACTGCACAGGCTAATTTGGTACGACACTTTACGCACATGCATTATTCCCATTTTTCTCAGAACACGACTCATTTATACCACACCGTATAAATGTATACCACACCAATAAGCTTCTTTGTAGAAAATGTAAAGTGATAATGTCCGTATATGCATTGCCAAATCTGTTTTTTTAATTGTAACTTACATTGACCAAAGTATTACAATTTGTTTTATTTCAAGAGCAAAATGGCAATGTTGTACACATTTTGTTTAAAGGTTCAAAACATGTTTTATTGAAATTTAGTTGTATTTTTTACGCATGCAACGTATTAGATAATGTTCAGACAACCATGCGTTCATAGTTACTGAATAGCCCAAAACGAAGACAATTCATTATATGAAATACTATTTTGATAGTCTCACTATTGATTTCATTCACGCAAAAACTTACTATATATGTTTATTGAAACGTTTTCATATGTAATGAAACGAACCCGATAACATGATTTGTGTATTATTAGTTACACAGTTAGTACCTGATGGTGTATGGGATAAACACCCTCGGTAATTTAATACCATACGATTGTAACTGTGTAACGATTATATCTCAACCGACTACGGTACTCGGGTACTTGGGGTGTACGGAAATTACCCGGGGTGTATGGATTATACAACATGGGCACCTGGCCACTCTATGCCAATCAAATTAGGTCATTTTTGTAGGAGGTGAGATAAAATATGTTATTCAGATAAGACAACTATAATTCTAGATAAAAAATAATTCATCGCATCACGGAGTGTAATCTAGAGTCCATGATCGCATATTATTGTTAAAACACAGTGAAATACGATACATGTTATCTTCTTCAGCAAACTAGTGATATGCCGCCCGGTGTTGGCGTCGTCATGGTTTCCATGGCTCTTTTGTTACTAAGTTTGATGATGGTCAGTAGAAGGTAATGGTGTTACTTGATGTTTTTATCTTCTCTTCATGACATTGAAGACTGACAATCAAGTCAAAATGTCTAATTTAAAATGCGGTACAAACTGCTTTGAATTTTATAATTTCGTTTGCATTATTGTTTTGCCTTGACAGCATCGTATAAAACAATATATCAAGCTTTTTATAATTATGCTGAATAATCATATTCATTATTCTTGGTAAAAAAATCATAATTATATTACTACATTGAACACAAAGTTATGGCTGAAACACTTAAAATTAAAATTTTGCATTGAAGACAGCAACACGAATAATGTAAGTGTGTCTTGAATCACTATATATGTCATATTTTAATAATTTGTGAATAAATTATCACCAATAATAATACATCTAGCTCTTTATTTTAAATGGTGTTGTAAAATGAAGACTGTACATACTAAATCGGCAATTATGCAGAGCGCCATGATGTTTTTTATCGTCATTTCTTGTGTGTATAGCCTATACCCTATTTAAAATAGAAAGCAATCGATTGAGTGATCTAGCATACGTTTAAGATTCAAGTATGCTTGATACCGTAGCAGTTTTATATCCATATTCCATATGAATTTGTTATTTTCATTATGTAAGGAATTATTTTAGTGAAATGGCAAATGGATTTAACCCTTACAGTGCTGGAACCGAATTTTAAAGGCCTTTGCAAACAGTTTGGATCCAGATGAGACGCCGCAGAACGTGGCGTCTCATCAGGATCCAAACTGTTTGCTATTCTGATAATATTCTTTGAAAAAAATCGAAGAAAATGCTGATTTTAGAAATTCAGCAGACGACATTTTAGCTGACGACAAATTTCCCAGCATGCAAAGGGTTAAAAGCAAAATACAAATCTGCAGAACATAATATAAGAACACTGCATTTGTATACGTTAACCCTTTGCATGCTGGGAAATTTGTCGTCTGCTTAAATGTCGTCTGCTGAATTTCTAAAATTAGTATTTTCTCCGATTTTTTTCAAAGAATATTATCAGAAAAGCAAACAGTTTGGATCCTGATGAGACGCCACGTTCTGTGGCGTCTCATCTGGATCCAAACTGTTTGCAAAGGCCTTTAAAATTCGGTTCCCGCACTGAAAGGGTTAATTTGGTATTTTTGTTTGAGTATGTAAGTGGATGTGATGATAATCAACCACATTTAATTTTAGAAAAATGCGTATTATTATTGTATTTTTATACTTCCTTTCCCATATTGCTTACGTAGCTGGTTTATTTACAGATGAATTGTCTGTTACAAGGTCTCAGAATTCAATAATAAATATCGTTATTACACGGACCACTTGTTTGTGGTTAAATTTGCACGTAAAACTCGAATTCATATGTTTTGGAACTGTTGTATACGCTGTTCCACAAAATGTTTCCAATGTTGTTATAAGACTTATTTTATTCCGTATCGGTCGACTCAAGTTTCAAACGTTCATTTGCGATAATTTAAGAGCCAACGTTGAATGCATTCGTTATTTGAAATCAATAGAATCTACATGATGTTGAAACTAAACCTATTTCAGATCTGTGAACGCGGTTACATATTTAGTACCACATTTAAAAATGCTCTAGATTATTTTGTAAATATTCTCTGCGTGCACATTTCTCAAGAAATCAAAATGTGTACAGCGAACTGGGCACAACGTCCTTAAATTACTTGAGCGTCGCGCTTATTCGCGGACTTGACGATGTGATAAATAATGAACGCGAGTAATGACCATGAATCAACGTATGTTTTAGAGATATAATAAAACGATTATATTATATCCACAGCTGTCTCACTAACATCAGCCTCGCCTGTCGGCTCGTTCAATAGGGTATGTCATCCGTGCACTAGTATATATATTTCACCGCATTGAACACAACGCTATAAAAGAACATAATTCTATTCTACAGTTTACCGAAGCAGTAACATTGAACCGAGATAACAAAAGTGTATAAACTGCCTAAAATATACTGCACAGGTTGCATGCACGCGGATTTTGCAGGACTGCTCATTTAAGCTTATGTTTAAATACACAAACACATACTTGCAAGAATAATAATATAAAATTGTTTTCTGTAATTATAATATTTGTGTACATCAGCCGCTTCTATCAATCGTTAACTATTTCAAGAATTATGTATTCCACGTTTTTAAACTCTGACTTTGTACAATAATGTACGCGGCTGTTTTGTTAACTTTTTGTTATTGTTATTGGACGTGTTAATTAAGATATGGTAATTGTATAAGTGTGTGTGTGTGTATATAGGTGTGTGCGTGCGTGCGTTAGAGTGTGTGCATATGGGAAAATGTAATCAACAATACATTTATAGTCTTAAATACTTTCTGTTTATAAATATTTGTTCCTTGAGACCATTTCAATATCGGAAGAGAAATTAATAATATAAGAGAAGTCATATAATATACTTGCTTTTTATGACACTTATATTACACTGTTACAGTACTCTTATGTCCGTCAAAGTCTACATGTTTGCATTATACTGTAGAAATGCATTATACATACCATAGTTGTTTGAAGGCCTTATTGAAAATAAGATTGCCATTGTTAAACTGTTTGCATGACTTTGTATCAATGTGTTGTCTTAATGAGTTACCTTCGGAAAATAAAGAGATTATTATTATTATTATTATTATTATAAATGAATCATCCACCTAAATCATGTTAATGCAGTTATATGAAGTGGAAGTGAAACAATTATAACCCTGTTACAATATGCATACATTTTTATATCAAAAGTAGCAATTGGTGAATAAGTTTAGCAAAGCTTAGACGCACTGAGAATGTAGTCAATTTCGTTTAACCAACGCTTAATACACTCAATTGTTCATTTTGTTTAAAAAACAAGGACTGACTTTCAGAAAATAAATGTACAAGTACATGACTTTTAGCAGGTTTGAACACTTGATGAATCATGATTGTCAACAATTTCTCAAGTGGTCACTGCCTATTTCAGTTTATGTGAAACTTGGAACACAATTGAAAGCTAACACTGTGTCCAAAGGATTTAAACTGTGTGTGAAGTGGTTGCAGAGTTTAACAAACATCACGAAAAATGGTGGCGTTTTCTGCACGTATATACAGATAAGGTTTAAACAACGTGTACAGTAGCTTAAGCATGGTTTCAAACATGTTTTACTACAAACATCATTCTTGATTTGCATGCCAGTAATAAGTCATATTAAATATATTAAATTGCATTTTTACAACAAATATTGCAAACACCATGGGATATCCTTTCGACGTTTCAAATCAAATAGCTTCGTTGAATTGTAAAGACAAGTTTGAAATTGTAAATCAAAAGAACAATTATTATATAAAATCACACACAATTAACTCGGAGTATTTTCTTGGCATATTAATTTATATATAAATAGATACGCTGTCGTTACAGAATCTTATGTTGGAATCTATGTTTCAAAATTGCCATGAAACATTGAAATCAAGTGCAAACTATCTTGTCCACTTTAGCACACACAATAGTTTTGTCCTATATAACCAAAACATAATGCCTGCAAAAAAAGTTCAATGTTGATATTTGTCCAACCCTTTATGTATGAACAGAAACATAAAAATAAAACTGAGTAAATCACATCTGGATCAGCAGAGGAGAAATCGTATTATACCACGTAGTGCATTGTTAAATGTTTATCCACTGGATTTGATAAATGAACAAACGTTTTCATCTCAGATATATATGCTTGTTTACGGTTTTCGGAAGCGAAAGTAGAAGCTGCACAAAATGCAAGGACACGTATTTTATTGCACATACAAGCATACAAAATTTGGTCTTAGTATTAAAATGTCATACAATGTTGAGTTAACGTTATCACGTTATAACGTGACTTAAAATTCTTACATTCTTAACATATTCTTCGACGATCACCGGCTTTTTTCTGAAGAAGAAGGGCAAAATGAGTGCGTTATTCTGCAACAAACCATGTGCGGAAGCTAATGTTGTGAAAGTAGCAATTGTTCTGAAAATGCCCGTGCTTAAACGTGTGATCCAGCAAATATGTGATAAACACATAATTTATGTGTACTGCAGCGCAGTAAAACCACAAGACTTGTGAAATTGATGTACACAAAATGGTGAAGTTTTGTTAATTTGGCATGTATGTTGAGTTTAATAACAGAAAAGTGTCACTGCGTTTGTCTTTAGGGATTGTACTCGTTGTGTTGACGTCAGAGCAACGTTTGTATGGTTGTGTTTGGTTTAAGCGGACAAAGGTCGGAGTATATATGAGCCGCGTTCTAAGAAAACTGGGCTTAATGCGTATGCGTAAAATGTCCTCCCAGATTAGCCTATGCCGTCCGCACAGGCTAATCAGGGACGACACTTTTCGCTTTT
Organism: Dreissena polymorpha; assembly: GCF_020536995.1. NCBI lineage: Eukaryota > Metazoa > Mollusca > Bivalvia > Myida > Dreissenidae > Dreissena > Dreissena polymorpha. The sequence goes on from NC_068360.1 coordinate 32,639,682, forward strand.
ATGGTATTTTTAGTTTTAATGAAGTCCCTCCTTATCGAAAATCAAGTTTAGGCGGAAAGTGTCGTCCCTGATTAGCATATGCGGACTGCACAGGCTAATCTAGGATGACAAATTATGCAGATGCATTAAGCCCAGTTTTCTCAGAACAAGGCTCATATTATAAAGAGTACTTGTGTTATACAGAAAAATAAATCGTTATCGCCAGTTAAGTTTTATACGCATCGGTACTTCAAACCGCTGGTTATTACAGTAATAACAGACTTTAAGCCGGAAAATATTTCTTAAATATATAAATATCTTGTTTTCAAA